>NC_087184.1:17960219-17967719 GCF_035594125.1 Scylla paramamosain
AAGGCGAGAGAAGGAAGGGAAGGAGGGGGAAAGAAGAAGGGGAGAAGAAGGAAAGGAAAGGAATGACGGGAGTAAAAAAGGGGAAGAAAAAGGGAGAGCAAAGGGGGATGGAAGTGACGGGGGTGGAGGAAATAAAGTGTGTATAGTCGTGGAAGGAAGGGAAGGAGGGAAAAGGGAAAGAAAGGGGGAGGGAGGGGAAGGGGGTGGAGGAAAAAAAGTGTGTATAGTGTAGGAGTTATTTCCCGCGGTAATAAAGTTTCTTAGTAACTAATTATCATCATCATTTATATGCAAATGTGTTACGTGGACAGATACGGCGACGTCAAAAAAAAAGACACGCAACATTTCGGAAAAGATCAGAATGAAAAGTATTACAGTGTGTGTGTATGTGTGTGTGTGTGTGTGTGTGTGTGTGTGTGTGTGTGTGTGTGTGTGTGTGTGTGTGTGTGTGTGTGTGTGTGTGTGTGTGTGTGTGTGTGTGTGTGTGTGTGTGTGTGTGTGTGTGTGTGTGTGTGTGTGTGTGTGTGTGTGTGTGTGTGTGTGTGTGTGTGTGTGCCTGCCTGGTACGTACACAGATATACAGATATTCACACCTCATAAAAACATACAGATTTAATATTATGTAGATGACCATGACTTTTATATAGAAGTAATTAATATAATTTTAGATGCTGTATTTACTTGTGGGAAAGGAAATCATTGGTGTGTGTGTGTGTGTGTGTGTGTGTGTGTGTGTGTGTGTGTGTGTGTGTGTGTGTGTGTGTGTGTGTGTGTGTGTGTGTGTGTGTGTGTGTGTGTGTGTGTGTGTGTGTGTGTGTGTGTGTGTGTGTGTGTGTGTGTGTGTGTGTGTGTGTGTGTGTGTGTGTGTGTGTGTGTGTGTGTGTGTGTGTGTGTGGGCGGGCAGGAACAGCGATAGAACACAATTAAGAAATGCTACCGACTGTCTGTCTGTCTGTCTGTCTGTCTGTCTGTCTGTCTGTCTGTTCTCAGCATCAGAAACGAGAAACAACTCTCTCTCTCTCTCTCTCTCTCTCTCTCTCTCTCTCTCTCTCTCTCTCTCTCTCTCTCTCTCTCTCTCTCTCTCTCTCTCTCTCTCTCTCTCTCTCTCTCTCTCTCTCTCTCTCTCTCTCTCTCTCTCTCTCTCTCTCTCTCTCTCTCTCTCTCTCACATCTCCTCTTACCTCCTTACTTCTCATTATCTCCTCTACTTGTCCAACTGCCCTCCTCCTCCTCCTCCTCCTCTTTCTCCCCCTCCTCTTCCTCCATAATCCAGTTCAGCTTCCTCTCCTCCTTCTCCCCTCCTCTTCCTCCATAATCCAGTCCAGCTTCCTCTCCTCCTCCTCCTCCTCCTCCTCCTCCTCCATAATCCAGTTGTCTTTCCACTCCTCCTCCTCCACAATCTACTGTTTTTCTCTCCCTCTCTCCTCCTCCTCCTCCTCCTCGACTATCAAGTCATTATTCCCTCCATCTAACTCCCCTCCTCCTCCACTCTCTCACCCTCCTCCTCCTCCTCCTCCTCCTCCTCCTCCTCCTCCTCCGCGTGAGTTTCTCCCGCCATGCAAGAGTCATTCGTGACATTTTCCCAGAGTCTTTCATGATGAACTAATGACAGGAAGAGAGTTCTGGATGCAGGAGAAGGAAGAGGAGGAGGAGAAAGAGGATGCCGCCCCCCCATTCCCGCCCCGCCCCACCCCGCCCCGCCCTCTAGAGTCCAGCCAATCCGCGTGTAGAGAGGTGGGGTCAGTGTTGCTTTATTGGTGTGTAACCACGGCGTCGTTTTCTGTTTCATCATGTTCTTTACGGGGTTACAAATTGGTGGCTCTCTCTCTCTCTCTCTCTCTCTCTCTCTCTCTCTCTCTCTCTCTCTCTCTCTCTCTCTCTCTCTCTCTCTCTTTATGGAGAATAAGTTTTAATGGTATTTTTTTCTTGTTATCAATATTTGCTTGTATATTTTCCTATCTTTATCATTCCCTCTATTTTAATCTTTAAGTTCTGGATAGTTCTTCTTATCTTATCATACACATTCGTAGTCCTTCTCCTGCTTAACTTTTTTTTTATATTACCATCTTATCATTCCATGTATTGACAAATTCTTCCTCTTATGGTTCCTTTACATAGCGGTCGTCTGTGTGGGAGCTCGCCATGACCGAACCGGAAGGCCAAGGTGGATATGACGGGGTGTTGGGGTGAGAGATACTTAAATTTAATCTGTTTTCATTGTGAATTTCATATTTATTGTCCACTGGATGTTTTTTTTTCCTCTTTTACATGTGTACCAGTATTTTCAACGCTCACCACAATAACAACAACAACAACAACAACAACAACAACAACAACAACAACATTCCCCGCTTCCATAACAAAATGCGGTAAGGGGATAACATCTTAATCATCACCTTTCACCAAGTCTGCAGTCGCGGATTAGGCGCTTGGAAATCCCACAAAGGCTGCCCACCGTAGAAAAAAATAAATAAAAATAAAAATAAATTAAAAACAAGTAAATAAATAGGTAAACAAATAAACTTAGGAGGAACTTAGAGAAGAAATGGAAGAAAATAACGTAACATGGAGAGGAGAAAGAGATAAGGAGAGAAAATAAAGATATTCGTGGGATTAAGGAACAAGGAACACAAACTAAGGCTAAGGATATTCTCTCTCCATCATTGCTTATATATGAAACTGGAAGGAAAAGGGCGAAGAGTTATGGAAGGAACGGGAGGCGGAGACGAGAGACAGACAGACAGACACACACACAGACAGGCTTTCTTCTCTCTCTCTCTCTCTCTCTCTCTCTTCAGAATTAAATTTTCACAAAGGCCAAAGTTCTTTATCTCCCTTCTCTCCTTTCTGTCAGTGAAAAAAGGACAATAATTATATATAAAAAAAAATGTCCATTAAACTACTAACCTACTCCTGACAAGAAAACAAACTTAAAAGAGGAAGAGATGCAAGACTAGATAGTGAAATAATTAGGACGATATAAAAGATGAATTCGTACTTCACCCATTACTATCGTACGTCAGTGGTGAATAATGGAAGCGAGGCAGGTAATGTTAGGTTCTGGCCAGACAGGAGTTAATTGGCTCTGTGACGCAAGGGGCTGGTATTTGGAGAGGCTTGGCGCATTGAAGATTTAAAGAAACTGTAGTGTGTGACAGGTTTGACTGTAGACAGACAGGCACACAGGCACACACACATACACACACACACACACACACACACACACACACACACACACACACACACACACACACACACACACACACACACACACACACACACACACACACACACACGCACATTTGTTTTTTTCTTCCTACTCGTATTATTATTATTAGTAGTAGTAGTAGTAGTAGTAGTAGTAGTAGTAGTAGTAGTAGTATCATCATCATTACCATCAGCAGCAGCAGCAGCATTTATTATTCAAAACCAAACAACGAACAATTATAAACGACAACTATAAAAGAAAATCCATGTTTCTTAGATTATTTCGTTTTTTTTACACGATAAACAGTAATAATAGCACTAATAATAGTAGCAGCACTAGTAATAATAATAGTAGTAGCAATAGTAGTAGTAGTAGTAGTAGTAGTAGTAGTAGTAGTAGTAGTAGTAGTAGTAGTAGTAGTAGTAGTAGTAGTAGTAGTAGTAGTAGTAGTAGTAGTAATAGCATCAGCATCACCACCACCACCACCACCACCTCCACCAAATATTATAAAACTAACCATTCCTTGCAACAACGAAACTACACAAACTTACACCCTTATTTTTTTCCCCTATAAACTCTGCCGCGATTATAAAGTTTCGCATCAAACAGGAACCCGCCGAAGCTGCCGCCGCCTCATTAAACTTTCCATTGCGCGATGTAATTAAAACTGCGCCACCAATTGCGTGTGAGACTGTTTATTATAGTTATATTGTGTGTATGGACTTCGCGAAATGTGATAGGGAGTTGTGATGGATGTAGTAGTGGCGATGTGATGCGCTGTGTGTGTGTGTGTGTGTGTGTGTGTGTGTGTGTGTGTGTGTGTGTGTGTGTGTGTGTACGTAATGTTGAGTCACTTATCTTAGTTGGAAAAGAAGAGAGAATGGAAAAAAATATCAAAAAATAGGATTTATATATTTTTTCCTTCTATCCCTCCTTTCCTGTTTCTCTTCCTTCCTTCTCTCTCTCCTCTTCGTTCCTGTATCCATGCCTCTCTCTCTCTCTCTCTCTCTCTCTCTCTCTCTCTCTCTCTCTCTCTCTCTCTCTCTCTCTCTCTCTCTCTCTCTCTCTCTCTCTCTCTCTCTCTCTCTCTCTCTCTCTCTCTGCCTCTTTTCTTTCCTCCTGTCCTCCTTCCCTCCTTTTATCCACCTTTTCCTTTTCCCTCACTCTCTCTCCTCTTTCCTTCCCTTCCTGCCTCCTTCTCTCCTGCAGTCTCTCTCTCTTCATCCCTTCTCTTCACCCATCCTTCCGTCCTTCTTCCTTACTTCTCTCCTCCATCCCTCCCTCCCTCGCTCTCTCTCTCCCTTCATCCATCCATCCATCCTCCCCTAAGCGTCTTTGTCAGTCTCTCATCTGATCTGAATTTGAGAGCTACCCAATTTTTGCCACTTAGTTAGATTAGACACACTTCTCTCTCTCTCTCTCTCTCTCTCTCTCTCTCTCTCTCTCTCTCTCTCTCTCTCTCTCTCTCTCTCTCTCTCTGAATGTGAAAATGCAGGTTGTTTTTCTTGTTTTTCTTGAGTTTTCATTGTTTGGCTAAATAGGTAAGTGAATTCTCTTCTCTCTCTCTCTCTCTCTCTCTCTCTCTCTCTCTCTCTCTCTCTCTCTCTCTCTCTCTCTCTCTCTCTCTCTCTCTCTCTCTCTCTCTCTCTCTCTCTCTCTCTCTCTTTCAGATGCATTTTCTTTATTAACACACGTACTTTAGAAATAATACAGTAAAATATTCCTAATCCTAATCACAGGAAATCATATGGCTGTGGTATATATTTCTGATTAAAAATAAAGATAAGAAGTACAGGAATAGGCCCATCTGTATAATCTAAGACCTGAGAGAGAGAGAGAGAGAGAGAGAGAGAGAGAGAGAGAGAGAGAGAGAGAGAGAGAGAGAGAGAGAGAGAGAGAGAGAGAGTAAATAGCTATATGCTACTAAAACTAGAGGTAAAGATATGCTTCCCGATTAAATTCCACTTAAAGTAAAGAAAAAAAAGAACAACACCAACAAAAACAATAACAACAACAACAACAACAACAACAACAACAACAACAACAACAACAACATCAACAAGCAACCAGCCAACCAAACAAACAAACAAACGAAAAACAAACAAAATCCCCCCAGACCAAATCAAAGAAAGAAAACAAACAAACAAACAAACAAACACAAGAAAGGAAAAAGAAACAATTACATACTGTACATACATAGACAAAAAAATTACCCTACAAACAAACAAACAAACAAACACACTAACAAAAATTCTATATAATGCATACAAGTACATAAAGAAACGAGAAAAAAAGAAAAAAAAAGGAAAAAAAAGAAAAAAGTTATCTCCCACTTAACAACATACTGGCTTACATTCACTTTATAGGTAAGTTCCAAGAGAGGGAGAGGGGGAAGGGAAGGGGAGAGAGGAGGAGAGAGAGAAGGGAGGAGACGGAGGTAGGAGGGGGGCTGTGGGAGGGGAAAGGGGTAGGCTTATTTTTATACCTGGGAACCTCTTCTTGTAATTAATATTCTCTTTCACCTTTCCCGTCTCTTTAGGCTAAGGTAGATTCTGAGACCTAGGGGATGGGGGGAAGGGGTAAGGGGATAGGGATGGAAAAATAGGAATATTTTTTCTATTTTTTTTTCTGAGATTTCTATTTATTCTTGCATTTCTCTCTCTCTCTCTCTCTCTCTCTCTCTCTCTCTCTCTCTCTCTCTCTCTCTCTCTCTCTCTCTCTCTCTCTCTCTCTCTCTCTCTCTCTCTCCTTTCCCTTCTTTTCCTTTGCCTTCCTTCCTTCCTTCCATCCTTCCTTCTTTCCTTCATTCATTAATTTATTCTCATTCACAGTCCTCGCCTTTCCAATGACCCACGTATCCTTCTCCTCCTCCTCCTCCTCCTCCTCCTCCTCCTCCTCCTCCTCCTTCTCCTCCTCTTCCTCCTCCTCCTCCTCTTCCACCTCCTCCTTCAGTTAAACCACACTGAAAACATTTTCGAGACAATGAGATGAGGCGCATTAAAAAGTTTGACGACAATAAAATATAAGAAAACTCGCTGCTTCCCTAAGATGCCCTCGAGGAGGAGGAGGAGGAGGAGGAGGAGGAGAACAGAAGGGGAGATGAACAGGACTGGACTATCCCCCAACTGTCACCTCCACTCCTCTTCCTCCTCCTCCTCCTCCTCCTCCTCCTCCTGGTTTTATTTGAAAGGGAGGCGATGTCGAACTTGTTTTCACTTAGGACGCCTCGAGGCCAGCACGAATATCGAGTGTGGAGGCGAGTCCTGAATATTCTCTCTCTCTCTCTCTCTCTCTCTCTCTCTCTCTCTCTCTCTCTCTCTCTCTCTCTCTCTCTCTCTCTCTCTCTCTCTCTCTGCAGGATTCCGAGTGACATTATCCTGCGGTTCTATCCTTCCTCCACCTCCTCCTCCTCCTTCTTCTCCTCCTCCTGCTCTTCCTCTTCCTTCTCTGCCGATGACCGCACCCTAACATTTTAGAATTTTCTTTCACACATCCTCTCTCTCTCTCTCTCTCTCTCTCTCTCTCTCTCTCTCTCTCTCTCTCTCTCTCTCTCTCTCTCTCTCTCTCTCTCTCTCTCTCTCTCTCTTTCTCTTGGAAGTATCTATTTTCTCACCTCTTGACATGATTTGAATGAGTGAGAGAGAGAGAGAGAGAGAGAGAGAGAGAGAGAGAGAGAGAGAGAGAGAGAGAGAGAGAGAGAGAGAGAGAGAGAGAGAGAGAGAGAGAGAGAGGAAAAAATAATCTAATTAACTCACGAACAAGGATTTCTATAATTAGTCTCAAAAGTCTAATAATAAATAAATTAATAAATTAGAAAGCAAGTAAATAAATTAACTAATGGATATATGATTGTAAAAATTAAAAAAACGAGAAACCAACGAGTGAATTAACTAAATGAAGAACTGAATGAATGGTTGGATGAGTGAATGAATATAGAATAGGAGTGAATACTAAAGGGAAAGCCTCAGTAGATGCAGAATAGAGCTAGCTAGAGAAACAAGAGGAAGTGTAGGTAGAGAATACAAATGGATAAGGAGAGAAAAGGTGTGAAATCTCAGAATAGGACTGAATACAGAGAGAAAGCGGCTGTGGATAGAGAACAAGGGACAAAAAGGGACAATTGGTACAGAATAGGACTGGATAGGGAAGGAAAAGCTATGTATTGAAAGGGCAGGGTTAGTATAGAGGGGGCAGCGGTTGTATCTTTGCGGCGTGAACAGGAAAAACACATCTAGAGAGTAGCGATGATGTTTTCATGAAGTCACATTCACACGGGAACCCTTTCAAGACCGT
>NC_087184.1:17972719-17975219 GCF_035594125.1 Scylla paramamosain
TCTAATTCTTCAAACTACAGAGGTATACATTTTGCATGGCGAGGAGGAGGAGGAGGAGGAGGAGGAGGAGGAGGAGGAGGAGGAGGAGGAGGAGGAGTGATGGTTAGTGTGATAGGAAAAGATCAGCATTGCATGAGATGTGATGTGTGTTTTAAGTCTTCATTGAGAGAGAGAGAGAGAGAGAGAGAGAGAGAGAGAGAGAGAGAGAGAGAGAGAGAGAGAGAGAGAGAGAGAGAGAGAGAGAGAGAGTGGTGTTAGCCTGTTTTATTCACCATTTATTGTGAAATATTATTACTTTGTAGGAAAATATTGGCATTCTTTTTTCAAACACATTTTGTCAGCAAACTACTGCTGTCTGTGAAGAGAAACAGAGGTTAAGGCCTAAAGAGAGAGGGACACACGAAGGAAAAAGAAGAGGAACAAAGATAAAGACCGAAAGGAAGAGGAACAGACGAAGGAATAGAAGAGAAACAGAAATAAGGACCCAAAGAAAAAGGAACAGACGAGGGAAAAGAAGAGGAACAGAGATAAGGATCAAGAAAGAGGAACAGACGTAAACACCAGTAAAAAAGAGAGATAAGAGGAAAATAATAAAGAACAGAGGTAAAGATCAATAAAAGAAAAAACAAATTAAAATATTGAAAAGAAGGAGGAACAGATAAAAAAAGAATGGGGAACAGAGATAAAAAAAATAACAAACTAGAAAAATAAAAGAAAGAGGAAAAATAAAAAAAAAGAAATGAGGAAGAGAAATGGAAAGCCAAGGAAAAAGAAACAGAAGTAAAAAAGTAAAGAGGAACAGACAAAAACAGCAATAAAAAAGAGACAATAAAAATAATATAAAATGATAATCTTCACGCATTTCATAAGAACATAAGAACATAAGAAATAAGGGAAGCTGCAAGAAGTGACCAGGCTTACACGTGACAGTCCCTCTATGAAATATACCTACCTATTTCCACCTATCATCCCCATCCATAACCCGTCTAATCTTTTCTTAACCCGTTTGATCTTCTAATTTCTATCCACAAAAGATATCTTAACCAATCAAGGTGTGCCAGACTAAATAAATAGGTGAAAATTTGCCTTACTTTTGACTAATATAATTATCCATTCCTTCATCTCTCCTACCCTCCTTCTTTGCCACTGAATCATTTATTTTCCCTTCATTTCATTCCATTCTATTCCATTCCTTCCTTCATGACTTCTTCTTTCATCCCTCCTTCCCTCCTTCCTTCCTTCCCTCCCGCCCTCTCACTCTTGACTCTTCCTCTTTTTATACACTCTCCCTCGTGACTTCTCCCTCTCTCCCCTCCCTCTCCCTTCCCTCACACTGTTCCTTAAGATACATGAGTCATCTGTATCCCTCATAGACGTTTCATTGCTTCACTTACTGACTCGAGACTTCAAATATTCACTTCTCTTGTTTCGCTTCGTGTGAGCTCGCGAAATGAAAAAGGTGAGGAGAAAGAGGTAAATAGGAGGGAAAATGGAAGGAAAAAACGGGGTGGATAGGGGTAGGTGAGAGGAAAAGGATTATAGGGAAAAGAGAGAGAGAGAGAGAGAGAGAGAGAGAGAGAGAGAGAGAGAGAGAGAGAGAGAGAGAGAGAGAGAGAGAGAGAGAGAGAGAGAAGGAAACGAGGAGATAAGAGAAAGATAGGAGAGGTAAAGGAAGAGAAAGAAGAGAAGGGGGAGACAAAGAAGATGAAGAGAAGGAAATGACAAGAAAGAAGAGAAAGAGGAGATAAAGAAAGAGAGTGGGAAAAGAAGAGAAGAGGAAGGAGACAGATAAAAGTAGGAGAGATGGAAAAGAAGAGAAGAGAAGAGGAAGGAGATAGAGAATAGTAGGGAAGAAAAGAAAAGAAGGAAGAGAAAACAAAACACCTGACCTATGTAACATCTTCTTCCTCCTCCTCCTCCTCCTCCTCCTCCTCCTCCTCCTTTCCTCCCTTCTTCTTCCACCTCACCACTTACTCAACACACCCTCCCTCGGTAGCAAAACAATTCCACCACCACCACCACCACCACCACCACCACCACCACCATCACCACCACCTCCCGACGGGCTCCTAAAAAGCAGTTGTAATTTGGGTAGGTTGAAGTTTACAATCCGAGCAAAACCATCAACATGCAAAGTACCTGCGTCATTTGTTACTGCAGCCTCGTTTGTCTTGCGGTGGCGGCAGTGAGGGACGCAAGACTGATGCCGGAGGTGGTGAGGAGGTAGCGTGGGCTGGGGAGGATGTGTGGGGGGAAGGAGAGGTGATTGGAAGCTTGTGTGGGAGTGACTATAGGATGGAGAAATTGGGAGGTGAGGGGAGGAAGTTGGGGTGTCTTGGGGAGTGTTCGGGAACTGGGGAGGGCATGTGGGGTGACTGAGTGAGGGAGTAACAAAGGCTGTAGATGGGAAGATGATGGAGTGGGCGGAGGGAGTGGCCAGTGTCTTGAATAGCTATAAGAATGATTGCAAGACAGGAGTGATTAAGCTTCGGAATGACTG
>NC_087184.1:17980219-18025219 GCF_035594125.1 Scylla paramamosain
TATATATATATATATATATATATATATATATATATATATATATATATATATATATATATATATATACACACACACACATATATATATGATACACGTCTATTGTGCAGTGTCTTCCCTTCGTCAGACAGTCCGATTCAAATTCTACTCACTGCTGCTACAGGGACGAAAGTGAAAAGGGATTAAACCCTACACAGATGCACGGATATGAGTTCCAAGTCTGTTATGCAGTGTTTTTCCCTTCGTCAGGCAGTTACATCTGAATACCACTCACACTCACTAAAGATACGTCAGCGAATGGGGTCAAACTGTACATAGATGCACGGATATGAGTTCCAAGGCCATTACGCGGTGTTTTCCCTTCGTTAAGCAGTCAGCAGCACCCGTGGCCCAACAACAGTGATGTGAATTCCATGGTGAATGTAATTATTGTCTCATTACGAATGAAAAAGAACCGCACATTGAAGCACTGACTCGTGTTTGAAAACCCGAGCGAAGCATTTTATCCCATCGTGCCACATGCGTCAGCTTCCCTGAACTTGTGTTATGAAATTATTTGTTCGCTGTTTTCGAAGACCACAGGTAGTGAGTTTGCATGTGTTTGCTCCTCTTACGTATGTACAGTGTAAAACTATCACTACAATCATGCAAGCACTCGAAAATCCCAGTAACTTTCACTTCACTCTGTTAAACTATCACAAGAATTATGAAATACCCTTGAAAATTCCAGTAACTTCCACTACACTGTGTTAGACTATCACTAGAATCATGAAAACCCTCTAAACACTCGAAAATCCCAATAACTTTCACTTCACTCTGTTAAACTATCACAAGAATTATGAAATACCCTTGAAAATTCCAGTAACTTCCACTATAATGTGTTAGACTATCACTAGAATTATGAAAACAATCTAAAACCCAATAATCTCCAGTACAACCAACTACACTATCACTAGAATCATGGTAAAACCCCAATAACTTACACTAAAACCCACTAAACTTTCACTAGAACTAATGCAACACTCGAAAATCACAGTAACTTTCGCTGGATTGTGTTAAATCATCACTAGAATCATTAAAACCCCAATGAAGACCCCAATAATTTCTACTAGATCCTGAAAAATAGCAAAGAATGTGGATTTCTAGCTTACAAAGTTTTAAACGTACAGCTTATGTGTCGACTTTGCTTGCTTATCTATTTCTCAAATGCACTTTTTAAATAACTTATCGATTCTGCAGCGCTTGTACTACGTTATACAGCGAGATACACACACACACACACACACACACACACACACACACACACACACAAAGCCACGACTCCATTGCGGCATATTTTTCCTAATCATACGAAGTGAACACATTTTTTCCTCTCTCAACATCGCTCGCTCGTGTTTTCAGCATTTTTTCGCCGCGGCCGTGGGAATTACTCGATAATGAAACGTGCTAATGTTAAACCGATAATCTAATTTTTGTCACACCACCTGAGGTAAAGTGCATTACGATAATAAGCCCAACTTTTAGCCCTTAAAGCCCAGGTAATAGGTTCTTTTCCAAACATTCGTGCGGGGGATAACAGCCGCGTGGTTACCTCATTGCCTGCCGACCTTTTCTGCCTCCGGGGAACAATCAGGCTGATGTACCGTGATCACAGACCAATCATTATCAAGTAATCAGTGGTTAGTGAGTTTTCCCCACCCCTAAACTGCTATGGAGGCTCTTCGTAACGACTCCCAAAATGAACGAGAACACGCAGTCTCTCTCTCCCTCTCTCTCTCTCTCTCTCTCTCTCTCTCTCTCTCTCTCTCTCTCTCTCTCTCTCTCTCTCTCTCTAGGGATTTTGTTTATGAGGTTTGGGTCCTGTAGTACTTAAGGGAAGTTTGTATAAAGGTGTAGTATTTACATGTCCAGAATGGTGGTGATAACTCAGGGGGAGAGAGAGAGAGAGAGAGAGAGAGAGAGAGAGAGAGAGAGAGAGAGAGAGAGAGAGAGAGAGAGAGAGAGAGAGAGGGGGTAAGGGATGGGGAGGGAGGAGGGAGGAATTTTTGGAGGGAGGAAGGGAGGAATGAAGGGAGGGAGGATGGCATATTTATGTTGTTCTGAATGACGTTTGCGATAAGATGCCACGCGTCTCTCTCTCTCTCTCTCTCTCTCTCTCTCTCTCTCTCTCTCTCTCTCTCTCTCTCTCTCCTCCAGCAGCTGCCTTCTGCTCCCCCGCGCGCTCTGTGGTCACGCGTCGTTGTAATTGGCAATATAAGCAGTGTCCGCCCTGTCCGTCTTAATCAGGGAATCAGCGGAGAAGCGAGAAAAGAACAGAAGGCAGACCGAGTGATCTTCCCAGTCGCTCTCCGCTTCTCCCGTGTGTGTGTGTGTGTGTGTGTGTGTGTGAGGAGGCTCGCTGTGGGTAATGGAATGTTCCCACTGAAGAGGTTTCCAATCTTATTCACATCAGCGCCCCTTTTTCGAGCTTCCAGATTTAAAAATTTGTTAGTTTCACTGCCGTCCCCTCCCTTCACCCACATCTCTCTCTCTCTCTCTCTCTCTCTCTCTCTCTCTCTCTCTCTCTCTCTCTCTCTCTCTCTCTCTCTCTCTCTCTCTCAGCCTTGCATAAAATTTACTTATCCTAATCGAAGAGACAGAAACAACGAAATAACCAAAACATTAAGTAGACGCTTTAGTGACTCAAAAAGCTTCAACGATATCCCAAAAAACACAGAAGTCTCATCTACCTTTACTGAGTCAGTCCATCAACACACCAGTTCTTCGCTCTCAAGGCACACTTATGTACTCGCCATACATGAATAAGCAGTGGTTCTTCCAACTCCTGCATACGTCAGAGAAGCTACAAGATGTTTAATGACCGCTTACTTTATATAAAATGACTCTAAATGCCACGTATCACTCAAAAAAAAAAAAAAAAAGAGTTAAATGTTACAGTAATGGGTTCGAATTTTGGCGAAGCGGCGATGTTACATTGTTCTAAGAGTTGACCGTAATTTGTAGCATTTTATTAGTTGTAGTACTGTTTCTCATCGCTGATATCTAGTGATGGAACTTAAATATCATCGGAAATGTTAGTTGTTTTTCTCTGTAGCCATCTTCGGTATGACAAAGGACGCGAGGTTAGTTAAGAGATATCAGAAATTCGCAGTTGGTTTTTCTTCTTTGTCGTTGTCTTGTTCTTCTTTTATTAATATTTTACCATGGTTACTGATAGTCGTAGAGGTCTCGACGAAGCAGTGATGATTTGTTAAATTCATCTCTCTCTCTCTCTCTCTCTCTCTCTCTCTCTCTCCTCTCTCTCTCTCTCATACCGCAGTTCACACTCTCACGCACGCCCACACTAAATGCATACATCACTTACAATTTATAGCATCACCGTGACGCTCCTTCAGCTTAGCAAGACGACAAGGAAATTTACTAAGTCCCTCGTCCCATAAATCGCAAGGAATCGCGTCTGGCAAGGCTGCTCAACAAATGAAGGTGAGGCTGTGAAATCTGAGCAAGGTAAACGTGAAAGAAAATACATACGACCATCCAGAGAGAGAGAGAGAGAGAGAGAGAGAGAGAGAGAGAGAGAGAGAGAGAGAGAAGTCATTTGACGAGGAATACGAAAGAATACAACCAAAAAAGATTATGAATAGGAGAGAAAATTTGTTATGTCCACTAAACAGTAATATTATTGTTGTGGTGTAAGAATGGCTGGTGTGGTAATGTGGCTGCAGTTTGGTGGAGGTGAGGAATGAGCGTGTGATGTGGAGTGGTGGAGGTGATGACTGAGGGTGTAGTAATGATGGCGTGGTGAGGTGGAGAGGACTGCGTGTGTGGTGATGGTGGTGGCGTGGTATGATGTGGTGAGGTTGATCATGGGAGGCACAAGT
The DNA here is from genome assembly GCF_035594125.1 of Scylla paramamosain. NCBI lineage: Eukaryota > Metazoa > Arthropoda > Malacostraca > Decapoda > Portunidae > Scylla > Scylla paramamosain. Next base: position 17,984,098 of record NC_087184.1, read on the forward strand.
ACGGCATCTGTTTGCCTCGCCTGAGTCGTGAATGGCAAAACGGGTGAGGCTTCGTGGCAGAAAGTTAATGTGGCAGCGAGGACTGTTGTAAGGTATCTATGTATGTACGCTACCATGTCTCGCTCGCTCTCGTCGTTGTATTGTTGTTATTGCTTTGCTTTTACAGATTATAAACTATGAGTATTTATAGCTAGCGTGATTCTAAAAGGTTATCTTGAAATATGTCTGCGTCTTTTCCCGAATACTTTTGACAGCTTCTAGTAGAAATCATAAGGGTTTACAGGATGGTTTCAATTACTCTAAAGGTTTCTGCCCTCACTCATTTCAGCGTCTTATCTCGAGTGCTTTTGATAACTTGTATAGAAATTGTTGAGCTTTCAGGAGTGTTTTTAATGATTCTGGTAATTGTTTAACAAGAAAGAAATTGAACACCCAACCATAATAATCTTCGTAGTCTTAGAAAAGTAATGTTAATGAGATACCTAATCGTCTAATAATGATAATAATACAATCCACATCCTTTACAGTTTACTTCCATAATACCCACATATATTCTCTCATATCCTCCATGTTTGCATGTGTGAAATTAGTGAGAAGTGATGGAGACGGTGGAAGGAATAAGGGAGGGAAGGAAAAGATGGAGAATACGAGAATACATGAAAACACATATCAGCTAACTTGTTCGTCTCCAAGTGAAATATCGACTGATCTTTTTACTTAGTACTGGAGAAAGGGAGTGATTTTAGATATTGTAAGAGTACTGGTAACAGAAGTGTACCACTAATATATGTCCTAATACAAATTTATACTGATATACTTTTATTCTCATCATGTATTGCCAATATTAACAGATTTCAGGGGTTGCAAGAATACTAATAGTCTCGTGGTCAGTATCTGATAATGAGGAAAACAGACACGACCAGCTAATTGACTTCTTTGATCATTATTGCCTTCGTGGACTGACTGGCCGTGTTATGAAACCAAAAAAGAGAAAATTTATAATAATAATGTCCGGATTCAGTAGTTATTTTCAGATGCAATGACAATAGTAGAATAAGGTTGTGTGGGTGTTCGGTTAGGTATGAAAAAAAAAAAGTAAATAAAGAAATAAAGTGTGGACTGACTGGCCGTGTTACCACATATCAGCTAACTTGTTCGTCTCCAAGTGAAATATCGACTGATCTTTTTACTTAGTACTGGAGAAAGGGAGTGATTTTAGATATTTTAAGAGTACTGGTAACAGAAGAGGGATTTGATAATAATGATGCCCGGATTCGGTACTTATTAGCAGATCCGATTATGATATCTTAATAGTTATAGTGTCTCTTGCTGGCAGATGAAGTTGCGTCTCGTAACATCATATACTGCATTGTTATTGCCGCGTATTACACATTATATTACTCGTGCTTTTAAGAGAGAGACTGAATGAGGATAAGGAAAAAACGTAATTAAGATATTGACGGAAAAATGTACGTAGGAGTGAAGTGAACTGAAATGCAGACTTGAAAAAGAAAACAGGCGTATTTAGAAAGATAAATAGACAGACAGAATGTAAGGTATGGTCAGGAGGCATTAAGTATAAAAATAACTAGATAAAATAAGTGACAGTAATGAAGTATATTCTAGTGATTTGAAAAAAACATCTGGGATAACGTATTTCACGTGTAATCCTTAACATTTCTTGATAATGAATAACAAGATGCACGAAACCATAAGTAGTAGAGGTATTAATAGGAGTGCAATATCTGATAGCGTATAGTCAATATCGTCACAGACACCAAATTTAGGTTAGCCTACGTTAAGCTGAATCACGGAGACGACAAATTTCACCTCCAAATAACAGATAATTAGATACAATAATCCACGAAGCCACTCCACTCGCTTGGAAGAATATAAATCACGTATTCCGTAATTAGCATGCAAGGAATTTCAATTAAGGCGCCTCACTGTTCCCGGAGCGAGGCCAGCGGCGGGTGTCGATGTGCAGGGGTGAAGCCTAGTCAATACACGTTACCTGCCCACCCCATAAACACACACCCACACCTCGCCCTATAACAGCACAGATAAAGCTCAATGAACCACGTCATTTATTGCTATAGTCCCTCGATACGATCTGGATCTAGTTTTGTGATAATTAAGACAAGTTTAAGTGAGGAACATAGCATGAAAATAAGGAAAGCTGTGAGAAGCCGTCAGGTCTACACGCGGCAGTTCCTGTAATGAAATACACCTACCTATTTCCACTTATCATCCACAGCTATAAATCTGCCTAATCTTCTTTTAAAGCTCCCTAGTGACTCAGCACTAACAATTAGCCTGATTACTGAACCTATTTCATTCATCTACCATTCTATTTGAAAACTTATTCCTTCATAATGCCCTTTTAATCTATGAAAACTTAAACCTGTTATTTCTTCGCTGCAAAATTATTAAACATTTCTCGTTGCCTAATCTCAAGTAATTAAGAATAGACTAATGGAAGTTATACTTAGGTCTTCAAGGATGTTTTCATGATTATAATGAGAGTATAACAAGGATTCTGTATCGCCAAAGGGGAACACGTTCATGAAAACCCAACTATGGTCATCACTATGGACTAAAAAATTTAATATTCCTTACCAGAGTTAAAGATGCTTCTGAATACAGACTGGAATCGATATTTTGTTTGTGCCTCGTGCAGTGTTGCGGGAATGCTTGCAATGAATCGCTGATAAGTTGGAATAGAGCCGAATTCACAGTGCATTCCTGGCAAACGTCTAACGTCAAAACACTGGCGGGAACTAGAGAAGGCGCGGGAGTACGAGCACAGCACTGCGGAGTATCATCTTCACTACACACGGATTAGTAATAAATAAAAATTTAAAAGAATAAATAAATAAAAAACGAAATTTGCTCATGATAATTAGGAGAAATATGTTTATATTTTTAGTGATATATATATATATATATATATATATATATATATATATATATATATATATATATATATATATATATATATATATATATATATATATATATATATATATATATATATATATATATATATATATATATATATATATATATATATATATATATATATATGAGACTTAAATCGAAAATTATCTATTGTTATATATATATATATATATATATATATATATATATATATATATATATATATATATATATATATATATATATATATATATATATATATATATATATATATATATATATATATATATATATATATATATATATATATATATATATATATATATATATATAAAGCATAATTATATTGAGCAATAATATCATACTAAACAAAGGAAAAAATATGTTGATATTATTAACATTAAAAATGCTCTTGGAAGTTTCATTCTTTGCCTTGTCTGTTGTCTTGTCTTATTCCTTCAATACCATAGTAGTGCTTGTACACCTGTTATATTACTTTCAACGCTCAAGTGCTTTGAATTCAACACACCACAACACCAGACACACCACCACCACCATCTGTCATCCCTCGCCTCTCTGCTTTCAACACCACGCCAGTCTCCTCGATATCAGCCGTGTAGTGGTATCGTGAAGTGTGCAGAGAGGCAATCTGGCCCACGTGCGTCGTTCATTGTTTTCTTGTTACTGGTTTACTTGGGAGGGGGGGTGAGGAAGCGAGGCGGTGGGTGCAACATACACACACACACACGCACACACACACCTGTTCCACTCCTCCACTTCCCGGCATGACGGACAGGGCTGGCGTGCGGCAGATGCTGCAAGGCTCCCGCTTAGTAAACGCGATCGAGTTGCTTCCATCGTTATCAACCATCGTTATCGCTTCAGAAATAATCATGCATCGTTTATTAAGGATTCAGAAATTAACTACCAGAGGATAGTACAATGAAGGAAAGTCTTTTTTTTTCAATATCCTAAATAAATCTGTTGTCAGAGAGAGAGAGAGAGAGAGAGAGAAAGGGAGAGAGTGTGTGTTACCAATACCCATTCTGATAACACCTGTAACATCTCCCAAGCTCTGTGGTCAAGGAGGAAGAGACGTCTCCAGTCTCCTTCTCCGTGTCCTTCCTTTCCCTCCCTCCTTGCCTCTCCCAAATTTATTATAGTCAGCCCTAGTGGTGACAGTGAAACACCAATACAAAGGATTTCCGCTGGCGAGGGAAACACATTTCAGGCGGGAAAAAGAAATCCTGGGCCGGCAGACACTACTGATCCCCGGCCTAGCTGATAGCTACAGGAAATAGAAGTCTTGGCGAAGGATCACCGGCTATTCACTTTTGTCAATTGTGATCTGGTGAATGGCCGGCCCAGCTTATTGGATGATGCCCGTGCTGGCTGTGATTGTGGCGTCCAATATTGGTTGTCTTGTTAGATTGGAAGCGCCGCTCGCCCACCATAGCTTCGACGTGGCCGTTTCCTGCAGCTTTTTGTTGGGTAATGGCTGTGAGCAGAGAAAACCAGAGATCGGTCCTGTCCCTGGTCCTGCCCCTCCCAGCCTCACAAGCCACCCGACGCTCCCCACCAAGTTCCCACCATCCCGTGAAGCCCTCCTTTCCCCGCCCACCCGCCCGCCCATTCACCACACACACACACACACACACACACACAGAGCATCCATTCTCTCCCAGCCTCCCACCAACCAAGAAGGCGCTCCCTACCTCTTCCCATCCCATGCTCTCTCTCTCTCTCTCTCTCTCTCTCTCTCCAACTCAAAATACATGCCCTTCCTTTTTTTTCTGTGCAATATAGCCAAATATTCACCTTTCCATCTCCCATTCTCAATAGCCCTTCTCATTCTCTTACTCTTCATACCCCTTCCTCTCCCATATACTCCATAGTCCATAGTAACACCTCATTTCATTCCCCATACCTAATCGGCTTCAATCAGTTACCTCATTTTATTACTTATACTCTAGATCGTCTTGCTAAATTATACCCATCCACACCTACACAACACACCCAGAAGTGCACACATACTCATCCAGCCCCACACAGCGCACCTAGAACATTACATACACCCATCCAAACTTACACAACACATCCAGAGAACTACACAACACACCAAGAACATTACATACACCCATCCACACCTACACAATACACCCAGAACAGCACACACACTCACAGATATTATAACTTACTGAAGCAGTATCTCCAAACCTTTTTTTGTCTTTCCTCCTCCAACCAGTTCTTGTTTTTCAGCAATCCCACAGTGGATGGCCCAGACAAGGCACCACACACACACACACACACACACATCACTGACACTCTTTACCCCTATTGGCCCACAGTTGCAAGGGACAGTCTCATAGATCACCCCACTACACCCTGAGAGCATAGGCATAGCACAGCTGGCCACATTCCACAAGGAAACCCAACAGCATACACTGGTTTGCCACTGACCCTTCATGATGAGACCATTCCCTATCCCACACCTACTCCAATCCTCGAACCATAGCAAACTGAGGGTACGTGCACAGCAAGACCCAATGGCACACATTGGTTTGCCCCTGCCCCTTCAAGATGAGACCATTCCCTATCCCTGATCAACTCCAGTCCTGAGACTATAGCAGATGCAGGGTACTTCCTAGTTAATTACTACAGAAAAAAAAAGAATAAATAAAATAAAATAGATAAGAATAAAGAAATTCTATACCTAACTTCCCACAAAAAGTAGGTTGTCCAAAAAGTACACAAGGTACCAGTACATTATATTAAATTTTTTTTTATTTTATGAGTACTTTTAATAATAAGTAAATTCAGTTCACATGATTAATACAGCACCACTGTGAAAAAACGGCACGGCTCCAATAAGGCTTCACGTCATCACGTCATAAAAATAGTCCATCACACTGTCCTCACCACTCCACCACACCACACCACACCACACCACACCATACCATCAAAGGGGTGACACACTGAACTCACAACGCAGTGGTGGAGGCATCTGATGCACTCACACCCACACTGCCCAGCAAGGCCTCTCATTAATTCTCATCACTGACTAGGAGAGAGAGAGAGAGAGAGAGAGAGAGAGAGAGAGAGAGAGAGAGAGAGAGAGAGAGAGAGAGGAGAGAGAGAGAGAGAGAGAGAGAGAGAGAGAGAGAGAGAGAGAGAGAGAGAGAGAGAGAGAGAGAGAGAGAGAGAGAGAGAGAGAGAGAGAGAGAGAGAGAGAGAGAGAGAGAGAGAGAGAGAGAGAGAGAGAGAGAGAGACAGAGAGAGAGAGAGAGAGAGAGAGAGAGAGAGAGAGAGAGAGAGAGAGAGAGAGAGAGAGAGAGAGAGAGAGAGAGAGAGAGAGAGAGAGAGAGAGAGAGAGAGAGAGAGAGAGAGAGAGAGATTCTCTAATTTGTTTGTTTAGGAGTCTTTAATGTCCCTGATTGAGACATGCACAATTTAATCCATAATATCACAGAAGCTGCCGCCAGCCTGTAGGGCCTCACACCTAAGCCTTGCAGTGCTTGCCCTCTGGCGACTCTGTTACACAACTAATAAGCATTTCTCAAATTATAAATCAAATAATTTTGCTATTATCACTTCTACATCTTTACATCCTCAATAAGTTGGCACATTTGTGATCTACTGCACACGTGAGCTGTGGAGACCAGTGGGGACCAGCAAGGACCAGCAGGGCCCCGCCTCATCACCGCTGCCTCAAGGAGTTCTTCAGAGCTGTCTCGATCTCATCAGCAAACTTTTTCCCAGTTCCTGGGGAGAGAAAGAGAGTGGAGTGGTGGAGGGAGAAGCTGAGGACCTGAGTGCCCTCCTCCAGATGCAGGTTGACGGTGTGCGTGATGAGGAAGTGCCGTAGTGGGGAGAGGGAGTGTGGCCCAAGCCCCACCACATCACCAGCCCGCTGCACAGAGGGGACACAGCCCTCGTCTTTCTGAATATCACAAAGGCGAAGGCTCACCATGGGGTACCGTTGCAGGGGTATGTCATCCTCACTGTCCTCGCCAGCAAGGCCATGGAGGATGTGCAGTGCAGCTCCTTTCTTGCCACCAGCTGGGGCACCCCAACGCTGCTGGCTGACACATCTGGCTGCTTCCCAGAATACAGAGTTGTCCTCCCCGGTGGGCGCTGTGATGGTGACACCTGGCGGTCTGCTTGACGGGTCTGATGGAAGCTCCTCATCTGGATCCTCATCATGCCAGTCCAGGGGAGCAGCCGGCCAGCGCAGGTGTTCACACACCCGCTGCCTTGTCACCACCTGCTGCCGCTGCTCCCCCCGTGCCTCTACAGTGGCTGCCATCAGGAAAGCAGCTGCCGCGGTGCTCACACAGGTGGCAAAGCCATTCACGTAGCTCACCCTCTCTGCCTTGCACCTGTTGATGAAGTTTCGGCTGGTGACTGAGTCGAAGGCTCTCTGCACATACCCCCGGCTGTCATGCTCATTCTCCTCCCCCTGGGGACGTCCAGTGTCAGGGTCAGTGTTGCTTTCACTTCCTTCACCCTTCACCTCCACCACCACCTCCAGCCGCTCCGCCAGCCAGGACTCCAGGCTGGCACCTCCCACCTCTGTTGCATCCTTCCCTGGACTTGTGGACTCCTGCACCACCTTGTGTTCCTCCTGTATCCTCCCTGCCAGGACATCATCAAGCAGGGTGACAAGAGTGCGACAGATCACCTCAGCAGTGACGTCCTCCACAAAGGGACGCGGGATGCCCAACATGAGGTAGACTTTGTGTGGCAGGTCTGGCATGCCATCCACCTGGGCCTCATTGGGTTCCGCTGTGCCAGGTGTGCTGGGGACAAAGTTGCCAGGATTGCCACTTGTATCAGGAACTATGTCTTCATTTCTGTGAGCATGAGGAGCAGCAGCAACAGCAGCAGCAGCAGCTGACAGGCGGGGGTGGGTGATGAGTGTGATGGAGGACAGCATTCCCTCTGCTATCTTGGTGTGTCTCCACTGCTGCTGGTCCACCAAATCCCACAGCTCATCCTCATCCTCATCATCGTCAACACCAGACAACCTGCAAGTCAGACCAACAATGAGAGGCAAAGCAAGCATTATCTTTCAGTCATGGAAAAATATACCTTTTTTTTTATGAATGATAGCCAAGAGAGAGAGAGAGAGAGAGAGAGAGAGAGAGAGAGAGAGAGAGAGAGAGAGAGAGAGAGAGAGAGAGAGAGAGAGAGAGAGAGAGAGAGAGAGAGAGAGAGAGAGAGAGAGAGAGAAAATTACTCTGGGGTAATACTCCCCAGAGAAAAAGGACTAAAAGGATTATCCAAAGTTAGAGAAGTGTCTTGAGATCTCCCTCTACAAAAAATTCAAGTCAGAGGAAGGATGAAATACAGAATAGACAGGGAGTTCCAGAATTTGTCAGTAACAGAAAAAGCACCTCTTAAAAGGTAAACATGCATTTTAACCTAACTTTTATTTGGTTAATTGCATTTTCATGTAATTTTACAAGTGAATCCTGAAGAGATACAAATGAATATCACACAGCAATATAACTTAGTTTTTCTATACTTCTCCAAGCTAATTATAGGATAAGAAATACTAGTTATGGATATAGGAAAAGAGAGGTTTAATCTATAGCAAGGGTTCCCAACCTGGGGTACATTTGAACTTTTCAAGGGATACATTGGGTCTCAGAGAATAACCACCACTGTGCAATACATGGTGTTGTAATATGCAGTCAGATTACACAATGTCTTTTTTTTTTTTCCTCATTTCAGTAAGCAAAACTTTCAACTAAATTATATCAAGAGTATGGAGAATACCATTTGGTTTTCATCATTATGGAATTAACCATGGCTGTAATTTGTGCTGGGCCTGAAAGGTATGGGATGTAATGATCATCATGGATAATTATAGGAAAGATGCTTATGTGATGGATAAAGATATTTTGTAAATTACTTAAGTTTAGTTTATTGATTCCTGTGCAGTCTACACATACCAATTTCATAATAAAATAATATAAAAATATTACAATTCCACCTTCTTTATTATTAATTTATTTTTGGGTACATATGAACCTATAAAAATGTCCTAGGTGTACACAGGAACAAAAAAGGTTGGGAACCCCTGATCTAAAGCTACTATTATTTATGATGTGAAGCAAAGTGATTAAAAAAGTTTCTTGCATGGTGCAGCAACTAAGGTCATTTGGCGCTGAATTATATAGTTCCATAACAATACTAATAATGGTAAAGTGAAAGGTAAAAGTAACAAGAATAAGATAAAGTTCAAATTTAAAAGAATGAAACAAATTAAAAAGTAAAATCTACAAATTAAGCAAACTGAGATTTGAATGTACTAATTCCAAGTGAGGGATACTAACCCTACTTACCCTATTACTTATGAGGGAAGGTATAAATGCCTGGTGGTAGGGCACTGTGTCATGAGCACAGTGGTGTAGGTGCAGACAGTGTGGATAATTCTGCTTATGTTTTTTATCACATCCTTCAATGCAATGTGTATTTTGACAGCAGGTATTTCTCATGATAACATATTTCTTTATTGAACAGAGAAGTGAGATTACAAAAGGATTGAGGTGGATAGATGTAGAAAAATTGTGTGAAAAATGGAAATACAGGAAGAAGTGGAAAGACTACATAGTGAGGGTGAGGGGAACAGGAGATGGGGGGAAAAATGTGTGAAAAATGGAAATACAGGGTGAAATGGAAAGATTACAGAGGAGTAAAGGTGAGGCAGATAGGAGATGGGGAAAAGTATATGAAAAATGGAAATACAGTGGGAGATTCAGTGTGTCCAAGCAGTTTGAGGAGTTGCTTTTTCTTAGTGATGAAGAGAAACAATTCTTTTATTACTGTGGCCTTCCTTTGCCAAGACTGAGAGCACTACTGAAAAAAAAAAAAAGTTTGCATGGATATAAAAAGAAAAGTAAGAGCAGAAGGTTATTTTTTTCTTTTCTAGGCCGCAGAACTATTTATGAGTGTAGCACATAAGTAAGCATCTAAAGTCTAAAAAGTCGTAGGTGGATACAGGAAAATCCTTGTCTGACAGTAAAAGAGCTAATGGCACCTTGAAAACGACCACCAGCAAGGGACACTTACCTGCAGAGTTGGTCGCTGGGTTGGTGCCACACACAGCCAAGGGGTTCTCTCCTGCCCTCGGTGCCTCACACCTACTTTCCACCATGGCCACATTCTGATGGGGGACACCTTACATTAGTCATGACTCCTACTTCAACCTCTGAGTGCTTATAATAAAGTGTCACTTATTGCTTCACCTGAATACCCCTAAACAATTTTTATCTAGGCCAGCAATCTGGCCCAGACAAAGCACCACCCACCTTCGTATATACTTGTGAATGGAATAGCTAGAACAAGGGCATCATACTCATGGCCCACATGCCAAATGTGGTCCACACACCAAATGTGGCCCACAGGACAATCTTAGGTAAGTGGCCCATGAGGTGAAATGTGATTTTCCAGATAGATATAACTGTTACAACAGAGGAAACTACTAAACTTTTTGCAAACAAAACATAATGATGTGGTTATATGCTTTGGCTGGGAGTGATATGGGTCATTTCCTGGCTGGATGTGATGTGTATTGTGTGTGTGTGTGTGTGTGTGTGTGTGTGTGTGTGTGTGTGTGTGTGTGTGTGTGTGTGTGTGTGTGTGTGTGTGTGTGTGTGTGTGTGTGTGTGTGTTTACCTAGTTGTGAAATACAGGACAAGAGCCACACTAGGCTCATGCTGTCCCGTCTCCATATCAACTTTTATCTAGATTTTCTTTAAATCTATGAATTGTCTTTGCACACACAGTCTCATCCTTAAGTTCATACCAAACAGTTATACTTCTGTGTGGGAAGCTATGTTTTTTTATGTCTCTTCTGCAAACACTCCTTTTCAATCTCCTTCCATGTCCTCTTGTGTCTCTCATATCTGGTATCAAGAGGTCTTCTCTGTCCAACTTTTGCATTCCTTCAAATATTCTATATATTGCTATCAAATCACCTCTTTCCCTCCTTTTTTTTTTCTAGTGTAGTCAGGCCCAATATCTTCAACCTTTCCTCATAACTATACTCTCTTAAGCTAGCAGGGATTTTAGTTGCAGCTTTCAGGATTCTTTCTAACTTTCTTATATCCTTTTTTTTCAAACTTGGCGACCACACTAATGCTGCATACTCCAATCTCGGACGTATCATCGTTGTTGTCAGTTTTTTTTATCACATCTTCATCAATATAGGAGAATGCTATCTTGATGTTTCTCAGTAGATTATATGTTTCTCCTATAATTTTGTTTATGTGCTTCCCAAATGATAAAGTATCAGTAATAATTATTCCTAGGTCTTTTCTTTTGATCTTATAAAGATTTCCTCATTCCCTAAGTAACAGTTGCCAACTGGTCTTTTCACACTTTTTCCAAACCTCATCACACTACATTTTTAAGCATTAAACTCCATATTTCACCTCAATGACCACTCATTAATCTTAATTAAGTCCTGATTTAAAGCATTGCAATCCTCTTCATTTGTTACTTTCCTCATAATCTTAGCATCATCAGCAAAAAGGTTCATGTAGCTTTCTACACCTTCTGTCATATCATTTACATAAACTGTGAACATAATAGGTGCAAGTACCAAACCTTGTGGGACTCCACTTATTACCATTCTCCAGTTCGACCTGCTGCCTTTAATTACTGTCCTCATTTCTCTGTTTGTCAAAAAGTCAGTCATCTACTTTAACAGTGATCCACAAAGTCCTCCAGTTTTTTCCAATTTCCATATTAGTCTTCCGTGTGTGTGTGTGTGTGTGTGTGTGTGTGTGTGTGTGTGTGTGTGTGTGTGTGTGTGTGTGTGTGTGTGTGTGTGTGTGTGTGTGTGTGTGTGAGATGTGGGTTGTCTTGCTTATAATAATGTATAAATAGTCTTCAAAATGGTTTGAGTTTGACTCCTGAGATAGAAAGATGAAGAGATGGCAATAGACAAACATAAATGATACATGCAGTTATGATCTCAACAGCTCCAAACACCTATAATTACCTGGACAGGTGAGACACGGCTAGTCTGACATGGTGCACTTGAAGGGAAGATGCTGATCTGACTTCCAGCAGCAGGTACACTGGGACCATCACCTTCAGGTAATTCTCCTTGTCAATCACTCTTAGCCATGCATAGTCCTTCTCCTCCTCATTCCGTCTCTTTTGCACCCTATTGAACCAGGAATCTTCACCTTCACTGTAATCATTATCATCATCATCATCATCATCACCATCATCATCATCATCATCATCATCATCATCTTCATCATCTCCCTCCTTGACCTCATCAAAGTCAACTAGTTCGTATTTCATGCGTACATCTTTCAAGTTCTCATTGCTTGTCTCCACTTCACTGTCACTGCTTTTCTTCCTGGTGATGTCTGATGCCTCCTCACTCTCCTTTTCATCCCGGCTCCATCCCTCTGTGTCGCCGTCCAGGGCCTCCTCTGGCATGGTGCTCCTAGCCTCCTCTTGCTCTTCCTGGTCACTGCCAGCCGTGGTTGCTGCCGTGTTGGGATGAGATAGTTCTTTGTGTAAAGCCACGTCTCCGGTACCTCCAGTTCCCTGCCAACCTTGTTCCTGACAGCTGGTCTCCTCTCGAAGACACAGCCACAGGGGTGTTAGCTGGGGAGGAAAGATGAGGGTTAATTTAAAAACTGTTTGCTGTGGTCTCACTGCACAAGACTCTACTTTCTTTCACCCCCATTATGTTCACCTCTCTAATGCAAGGGTTAAGCAGTATTCTCAATCATTCATCTCTTTTTTTCTAGTAAATGCTGAAACTGCTTCTGTATTTCCTGCTTTCTATAACTTGAACTTTTCAAGAGGGAAGTTTCAAGATACTTATCCTCCAATTTTTGGGTTATCCTTTTTGACCTTTCTTTTTGTTGTCCTAGGCCAGTATGTGCCCCTCTTACATAAAAAAAATAATAATAATGGAAGACTGGGAAAAAAAGGTGGATTGACTATGTGAAGGAGAATGTAAAACAGAAAAGGATAGACAAAACTGAAACATGCAACAGAACCACACGAAGAAAGTTCATCCCAAACAGCAACCAACTGTGTGAAAGAAGATGCAAGAAAGGAAGGGATGGATGAAGCAGAAGTATACAACAGAACCATATAGAGAAGGCTCATCCCGAACAGCAGCCCTATATGGAAATGTGACACAAGCCAAGAAGCTGCTGCTATATGGTACTATTAAGTTTTGCTTTTGGTCTTCTTTCTTCTTCTCCTTATTCTTATTACTCTTATTCTCATCAACATTATCATCATTGTTATAAGTGGTAGTAGTGGTAGTGCACTAGTGGATACTGAAGTTTCTTTTCAGGAGAAATTAATATGAACACCTGTTTTTATTTAATTTTTGTTGAAGTAATATGTTGAGGCTTTAAAGTGGAAAAATGGTGTAGATAATTTATTTGTTTAATTACTCTTAAATGTTTGTTGTGGGTTTATTAAGACTAAATAATTTGTGGGAAAAATTACTTGATATCATACTTTCATTATTGAAAAAAAAAGAAACCTAATTAATCAATAGGAAAAATGGAAGTTAAAAATATTTGATTTGTCATAATAGAGCATAACAAATAAAATTTATAGTAAATAAATAAAGGTTTTCATACCTATTTCTTAATCAAAGCCTGTAGTATGTACCAATAAAGCAAATTAAATTAACAAGTGAATAAAAATTAATGACAACTTCCCTCTCAATAGAGCCACAGGGAGTCAATCTAATAAAAACACAACTAGCACCACATTTGGATATTACTGAAATAACATAAGCTTTTCATATGAGGGTTAGGTTTGGTTTAATTTTTTTTTTATTTCATTGCTAATCCCTTCATTGTGTAGACCGTTTAAAAGCATCATAATCTGCTACCAGCACATTTAATCAGGGGAGTGGAAACTATTGAGTGTGGAAGCAAATCTTACGTTGGCAATGACCCAGGAAATGCATTGTTTGAATACGCGATAGGATTGCATTACCCAATTCAACCCTTCCCTTCCAGGCTTTCCTATAATGAAACGTAAAAGTAAGTATCCTGTACTTAAAGAAAAATATTAAATATGAAAGAAAACAAGGGATTTGGTGAGAGAAATCGCGTGTTAAGTGTGGAAGTTTCTAAACCGAATCCGTGGCCATCAGCTGACCGAGGTAAACAAAGTGACGCAACATGACAACACAACTCACTCGTTGCTACGCAGTAAATCCCTTTGTCTCACCCTGCCGCCTTTCAATTACCCATGGAAGCAACGCCTAGTATGAGCATTCCATTAGGGCCGTGCACCTTGCTTCTCGATCAATAGAGGAAAAGAATGCCTGAGTCAGTAGTGTCGACATGCAGTACACAACGTTACCAGATAGCCGAAAATTTTACCCCACCATCTCGGACTATCGACTGAGAAACGCTTCGATTTATGAGGGATGAGGGAATGCATGTATTTTCTCAAGGACACATCATCAAGTGTCCATTGCCGTTGCCTGAGTGAGCATCACCGCATCCTGACGGGGCGAGATAAGGAATTAATTGCTCATGTTATCGTATGATGAAACCATCGAATCTGAAACGACGCCTCCTTCCTGCGGTCAAAAATTTTCCTTCTATCATATCATGCCTTCACATCCTTTCCCATACGCCTCTTATATTTTCAGACATCTCATTGTTTTCTTCGCTGCTGAAGCTCAAATAATCCAACATTTACCATATTTTTCAACTCAGGGTTTCTCAAACAAACTGACTGCAACAAATAAAGTCAAGCGACACCGGCAGTTTTCTACGTATTAAGTATAACGCGGTATATATTCTTAGCTGCCTCACACATTAGTCCTGTTACCACTAACATTTATCAACCAAATCCAAGCGATATAAGTAAAATACGTGGAGAATATTATATATATATATATATATATATATATATATATATATATATATATATATATATATATATATATATATATATATATATATATATATATATATATATATAAGGTATCACTGGCTCGTACGTAAATGGCCGATTTTCTTGCATAACCATACAATATCCCTTGTTAGCAATCAAAGAATATCAATGAGATATCCAGACCACATATCAATCATGCCACGGCTTGCCAGCATGGAAGAACGAGCATGAGACAATTCTCCATATCGACGCGAGCTTGCACCGTCGATACCGGAGCCACACGCAGAGATTATCATCCTCCTATGTACATAATATACACTTACTGCGATTACTAATGATTCACACACAGCAGGAGACAGTACCTAGGTGGTGGTAAGCGGCGAAGGACTTCCAGAAGCTACAACAGCAGTGTGTAAGCGACTGGCTGCCTAGCCGCTGGGGACTGAGCTTCATTGAGTGGAATACGAGCAACAGCTGATAATTTCTTGACGTGGTGCAACGGTGCCTCACATCCTAGAACATTCATTATATATATATATATATATATATATATATATATATATATATATATATATATATATATATATATATATATATATATATATATATATATATATATATATGATAATCACTGTAATTGCAGGAAATTTAACGGGATAGCTTGAAGTAATTGTATTAGTGATGGAGGAGGATGAAGAGGATATAAAGACGTATTTTTCTTCGTTTTCCTAGCAACAGAGATATTAGTGTAATGACAATAGGAAGTATTAACACTCTATAGTTAGATATTATGCATTTCGTTACGTCTTACACACACACACACACACACACACAGATTAATATATCGCAAGTAGTTTTCAGAGAGAGAGAGAGAGAGAGAGAGAGAGAGAGAGAGAGAGAGAGAGAGTTTTATTTTCACATATGTTATCATATATTATCACATATTATATACATATATTATCACATATGCTCAAAAGATAGAGCAAGAGAGGGAGCGGGGATAAAATCTGTGCTTGCGATCCCTTTGTTTACGTTCTAGGGGAAGAGGAAGCCGCGACGTGGTGTAAGTGACAGCTGGCACGCCTGTCCCCAGGGCTCTTAAGGATCACTAGATCTTCACAGCCCTAACAACAACAACAACTGTCACCGCATCATAGCATTTCAACAGGGAGCATAAATCACACTTCCTCGGCCCTGAAGGGAGAAGAAGAAAGAGGTGAAGGTGGGTTCCTCTAGTTTTCCCTACCTATGCATACATCTACTATACCCTGATAACATTTACCTTATATGCTTAGTTTAGTCATCGTGGGCTAGACGTGGTGACTGCCCAAATGTAGAACTTTCTGTGATTTACCTAGAGGCCAATACTTAACATTCCCGTGGTCACCTCCATAGGCTTCTCTGCTCCCTTCAAAATCCCCTCCGGTAAATCTTAGCAATAGCATCTCCTTGTATATCTTTTGTCGTCCCAATGAATTTGGGGACCTGGTGGGGAAACATGTTTTTTAGGTGGTGAACACAAAAATAAGTGAAATTTGGCCTTCAAGAAAAGTCCACAGGAAAGGTCATTCTTTTTCAGATTTTTTAGGGCTGGGGGAGAAAATATGGACTGCATTTCCCTCAACACACCCGACCTAACCTAATTTAACCTAAATTAACCTAACCTAATGGGGACTATACTCCCTTCAACCCCTCAGTTTTTTTTTTTTTTTTTTTTTCTTTTGATTGGCAGCTGTAAACTGGCATGATACCACATCACACCTGCAATGCACAGGTTTATATTTGTTGTGTTTTGTTTGGCAGATGTAATGTCATTTATCTACCAACATATGGACACATGCATTACTCAGTGTGCCTTTACAGGAACTTCATCTGTATAGACTTAGAAGGCATCTACCAGATTTTTAAAGACCCTTTGTGGACTTACTAAAGTCAACTGCCAAATAAAATCATCATAAATGTGTCTTGCATCAAGTATCTCAACACTATATGTGAATATTTTCCTGCTTTGATAGGAGATTCTATTAATTAGATTATTCCCCACCCCTCAGTCAGATAATACTGAAGTAACATTACTATTTTTTTTATCCAAGAGCTAGTTTAAGCTAGGTAAGGTAAATTTTAGGTCAATTCATTTCTTTTAATCTCACTGCTCTGCAGTAGTCTCTCAGGAGCTCAACACACAGACACCATGGCCCAAGGCTGGCTGGGCAGGATGTCACCACAACTGCTTACACATACACATTGATGGCTCCTGTCTCCTGGCCTCTTCATTAGTTGGTGCCACTATGCATATCCCCTCCAAATCTCTTGCCATTCCCTCTGTACTCACAGCATATCACTGCAATAAGATAGTGCCTTAAGTTTGCTGCCTCTGCTATCCCCCATTGTCCAGTCACATTTTTCACATATTCCCTCACACCCCTCCAACTTTCTTAGTGTCACTCTCCTCAGACACATCACTCCCTCTACATTGATGTACACAACTTCTTGTCCCAGCTGACCACCTTGGGCTTTGATATTTACTTTCAGTGAGTCCCTTCCCACATTGGGATTGTGGGAAACGCTATGGCTGACAGGGCAGCAAGCGAGGCTCACTACCACTCCTCCCTCATGCATTTTCATACAGGCCAGACTGACTTTTGACTAACCTATGGAAAGACTAACTCACAGTTGGAAAGACAGCTGACAGATGCCTTACAGTACACAACACTTGGATGCATTAGATAGGACACACAACACTAATGGTGGACCCACTCCCCAGCCATGGCCTTAACACTGAGGTCATCAGACTTAGAATAAGACATGGGTGCCTCAATGCCCACTTGCACAAGTTGGGACTGGCAGACACCTTTCACAGCCCCTGGTGCCCCACACACCCACACATTCCAGAACACCTCCTGTTACACTGTTCCCACCACCACTTCCACTAGGGTGATGTAAGGGTGTAATGTACTACTAGTGGAAAAATATTCCTTAAAAATCAGGGAAAGAATTTAAGTGAGAAACGGTAGTAAGAAAATATACCTTATGGACGGGGGTTCCTTTTGCATATAGACACATATAGAAAAGTAAATGAAACCCTACTTCTAACACAACTTAAACATCCCCCATTATACATGGACTGCCCCTTATATGGGGCAGTCCATACAAAAATTCATGTCAATAACATATTCATAATACAGAGGTATGAACTCAGTTTTCATATTGATAATGTTTAGGTATGATATGTAACATGTTCTGCTAAATGTAACAATTGTTTGATAGAACAAATAAAGGCAATTATGATTTGTCAACATTTAAACTATCTTGCACTAATTTTTCATCACCAAATTTACATTAAAAAGGGAAACAGCACAATTAGCAGCATTTTTTTTTTTTTTTTTTTTTTTTTTTTTTGGCAGGGGGGATGGGGGGGAACTGGTAACCTTAAAAATAATTATGATGTGGAGGTGCTTTGCACTGTATGGTATCGCCCCATGCAGTAACCTCACGGTAACCATTTAGTGCTCAGAAAGACCAAATGGCAGCTTTGCTCAAGATAAAATAATTTATCATCAGTAATCACTTCATTAATGTTTTCTTCACTATACAGCATCACATCACTGCAATCATAACATATTCTCTCTTTATTAGAAGGAAGATTTCCATAGCTTTAATAAATATGGAGTTATGCTCTCTATACGGTATGCCCCCTTATACGATATACACCCACACCACCCTACACTGCTCTCCTCCACTCACCAGTATCACTTCACCTCCACAGACCAACACTAGCAAACCTGGCTAGCTCCCAATATTTTGGCTGGCCTTCAAGACACTCCATTGCACCAGGATCTTCTTGCAGAGGACAGGACGACTCACCAGAATCTGATCAGCTTAATCTTCCTGCTGCTCTGGGCCCCATCTAATGACCAACAGGAACATGGTGATGGGATAGTAGGTTTGAAACAGGAAAATAAGTGAAAGAAGACCAGGGGAAAGAACATATGGCTTCAGAAGGAAGAAGGGAGCATATCAGGAATAAAGTCACCAGGAGCAGCAGTATCTCCACCCCTCACCTGTCCAGATGTGTGTTGCTGCTGCATGCCTGTTAATGGTTTTCTGCGAGGAGATGTAAAAGTGAGAAGCAGAGGCAGGCATGTGAGGCTTCCTGCTACTGAATGAAAGGTGAGGAGTAGTAATGAAAAACAGTAGTGTTTTCACCTGAGTTTGTTGATTTATTACTTCTTTTGTGCATCAGGAAAATCAGCAAAAGGCAAATTTAATGAAAACTAATAATAAGCCATTCATAATGTTAATGAAAGTATGTATTTATTGTATTCTTGTTATTAAATATCTTGCAATCTGATATCTTGCAGAAACTTATGAACACTTGAAAATTATGAGGTTAAAAGGTAATAAAGAACTTTTAAAAGTTAATTAAAAGTTGATAAAGAACTGACAGAAAAACAAGCAAAATTAAAAAAAAATCTTATTTCCAATCCTCCAAAAAAAATTAATACAAAAACAAGCTTGATTTCAGTTGAATTTGTAAATGCTCTTAAAAAATAATGTTAAAGTTGATGAAAATAATGGGGAATAAAGTAAAAAAAGTAAAAAAAAAAATAAAAGAAATAAAAATAAACATGTTTGCCATCCTCTAAAAAAATAAATACAAAAGCTTTCAGTTCCCATTCAGCTGCATTTTTTTTTTTTTTTTTTTTCTCTGTGAGGTTAATTGAGGGCCAGAATCACCCATAGATAGAAAAGACTTAGAACTTGATCCTGGGAAGGTTGGAAAGTTAATGCCATAAACACAATAGGTTACCCAACATGTTATCTTTCTTGCATCACAGCTTTATAGTGTTCTTTTCGTCACTGTCTTATCTTCCCTGATACTACGAGTCGAAAGATTAATTGCTTGTTAGTTTGTTTTTGAGTACAAGTAGTAGATCCCAGTCATTTCATTTTAGATGTAGTAGTAGTAGTAGTAGTAGTAGTAGTAGTTTATTTTCTAGGGATATATTTTAATCCATCTTCCATCATCATGTTTTGTTGCTAAATCTGTGTGATCATACTGGTATTTCCTGACAAAGTAATTGTTGCAATTTTAATAATATTTGTCTGTTTGTCAGTCATAACTTACATACTTTATTTTTATCATCACTTAATATTGAAATCTTCCAGCACTTGAGAAAGATCTGCATCACCTGTTATCAGTATTTATTAAAATATTCAGGATCTGGTAAGTACTAACTCCAAGGAAAGCTGTGATTTTGAGAGTATAACGACATCAGGTTAGCTGCAGGAAGTCCATAGATCTTCACATGGCAACCCCTGCATAAAACATGTATACCTTTATCAACCTTTCATCCTCCTCTGAAATTCCTTGTTGACTTAACATTGAAACCCTGGTAACTGAATCTATTTTAGTCATTTAGTCATATTATTTACATTTCAAATATTCAGAAATTATCAGCATCGTCAAATAATCAGCTTGTGAGGAAGAAAAGTAAAATATCTGTGTTTATATGTTCTTAAGCCTACAAGCAAGCAAACAGCAGGAAAGTGTATATATCTCTACAAATGTATGCACACTTTTATACCTTATATTAGAATCTCTGGAAAAAATGTATTACATCACTTACTGGGAGTGACAGATATCAGTTTTATCATCAAAGATTACTCTGAGTCAATTGAGGCTGTATCAGAGAGAGGGAGAGAGATAGAGAGAGGATATAATTACAGTCCAGATCAAGTTAGCAGAGACTGTGAACAACTAGAGTTATTTTTTTACTATACATCATCACTCTATGCAATAAGAAAACTTCAGTCATAAAGTAAAGAGAAGCAAGGCATAGAAAAAACTAGTTTATATCATTACAATACATGGAAGAATAGAAGATCAAAATAACAAGTAACAGGAAACATAGAGAGCCAGTTTTATTTCTAGCATATACCGTATATTGCTGTACATTATAGAGAGGAAGAACTGATTAGAATGATATGGCACAGACCTAGTAAACAGATGAAGATAAGGAGTAGCAGGGGACATGAAGAATGAATTTTATCTCTGTTGTTCAGCACATTATCCCTTGTTGCCATATGTTATATAGAGGAAGAACTAATAAGAATCATTTGGTACGAGGAGCAGATTAAAGAAGAAATAATACACATAGTAAATAGATGTAAATAGGAAGGAGTAACAGGGAACATGAAGAAGCAAAGTGGTTTTTGCATTATCTCAGTTATCTCCTGTCGCTGTATATTATGTGGTGACCTTGTTAAGCTAATCAGCAGGTCAGCATCTTATCAAAATTGTGGGGCTGCCCAAAGGTATGAAGTGGAAAGATAAGAATTTTAATCATTATTTCCATGCTCAGAGATTAAGTGGCCATTTTCCTTAAGTTATGTTTTATTGTTAGTTGCTCTTCCTGCTCATCTAAGAAAGGAAGGTGTGCCACTCCTCTCTGAAAGCTGCCAAGGTTTATACTGAATGTGTGAGACCAGTTGTAGTTAAGATTGTGATTTGTGTTCATCTTGTGTGTCTTGTCTTGAGGTATAAAGATGAGTGTTTTGATTAAGTTATCTTGTAGGGTTTTGTTTATATACACTTATTTTGTTCCCCTGGCCTGTGGTATAATAACATTAGGTAAGTGTGCTGTTCAATCAAGTGTATGTTTTGTTTATTTAGTTGTGTGCTCTTAAGGTACAAGTGATGGGCTGCAAGGATGAATATTTGAGTAAATTTAATCTTATATAGACTGTTGTTCTTGTGTGGAGTGGTGTGGCAATAAGTAAGTGTGTGAATTTGCTTCACTCTAATGTAATGGTGTTCTTGAGACAAAGGTTTATAGGGATGTGTGTGTGTGTGTGTGTGTGTGTGTGTGTGTGTGTGTGTGTGTGTGTGTGTGTGTGTGTGTGTGTGTGTGTGTGTGTGTGTGTGAGTGATTAGAAGACTATCTAGTTCAAGGAGGTCAGCTTTTTGATTGATCATATATTTCCTGTACATCATCATTCATGTATATTCTCTTGTAAGTAACCAAAACATTTGATGCTATTCACTGCTCATGACTTGTCATTTATATACTGTGAAGACTTAACTCAGGGTGACTTGTGTATTATTGAACTTCTTAGCCCAGATAAGCATTCAGAGCCATGACCCAGAAACTGACTTGTGCCAATGTGAAGGTATCAGAATCACTTACTTTGTGCTGTTAGATTAGGGAAGTATCCCCAAGCTGTTATTAGAGAAAGGATAGTACAGTAGAAGGCACCTCACCATTCACCCATTTCTTGGTGATTATTGTTTTTTTTGCCCCTAGTTTTAGTTGTTTTAATGTTTTTTCATAGTGGAAGATGAGGATAAAGAGGAGGATTAAAGATAAGGATATGAATAAGGATAGAACTCGTAGAAACAGGCATTAGATGTAGATAGAGAGGTGGGAGATATGCATTGATAGATGGTTAGAGGTGAAAACATATAGAGAGGTGGGAGATATGCATTGATAGATGGTTAGAGGTGAAAACATATAGAGAGATGGGAGATATGCATTGATAGATGGTTAGAGGTGAAAATATTATGTATTGTTACTTTTGATACAGCAGTAGTTAGATTGATAGATAAATAGATAGATGGATAGATGAATAGATAGATAGAGATGGAAGTATTGTACAATCTTATTAATAATCTATTCAATATACACTCATATTTACTGTCACTAATCATTTGATCACAATGTAACAATATATAGATAGATAGTTGGATAGACAGATAGGAATGAAAATATTACACAACCTTATTACTAATCTCTCCAATATACACTTACAATTACCTGCACTCCAATCACCACCTGTTTCCATCATTTCAGATACAAGCAATCACTACACTTCATTCTGATAACAATACCTTGATTCACATCACATCCTAACTGCATTGATTTATGATCCTAGTAACCACATCAGCAAAAAGGTCTTTGTAAGTAATGTAGGTAAGGATTTTACTGGGATTAAACTTCTCAGACAGTGTGACAATATTTTGGGGGTCATGATAAGGCTAGGTGGTGATGTAAGTGTTCATGGTTACTGATAGAGAAAAAGGATGCATCTTTTGAAGTACCTTGACTACATATCACACCCATGGTGGTGTGGGGCATGGTGTAAATCCTCAGGTAAAGTTTTGGCCTCACTCATCTTCACCTCAGTACATTTCCTGGCCTGTGTCTCCCTTGGGAATATAAATGGCCAGAATTGAAGAATTAGAATATCAGAGACTAAGCGTCAGTTAAGGCAAATTTAGTGGGAACATTAGTGTTACTGCTGCTGCTGTTGCTTTTATTTTTGCCTGGAAACTTATACAATGTAACATTAAAAAATGTGGAAATATATTGAAAAGTAATGAATTAAATATAACTATGTATAATAATTAAATAAATAGATGAAAACTAATATTAAGTAGTAACAGAAACTAATATTGCCAATAAAATATTGGCTTTCTAAATTATCATGACAGATAATTCCTGTTTTAACTGTTACTCAATATTTTGTTTCTGTTTATCCAGTGCTCCTAGAAAAGACAAATTCCTTGTTTCTATCATCTTATCCTCTAGTCTATTCCATGTATCTATATTACACTGCTATCATCTCTTCCTCTAATTAATTCCAGGTATCTATATTTCAGTGCTATCATCTGTTTCTCTAATTCATTCCAGGTATCTATATCTCAATGTGATCATCTCCTCTTCTAGTCCATTTGAGGTATCTGTATTTCAGTGCTATCATTTCTTCCTCTATTCCATTCTAGGTATCTATATTTCAGTCCTGTCATCTCCTCCTTTAGTCCATTTGAGGTATCTATATTTCAGTGCTATCATCTCTTCCTCTAATCCATACTGGATATCTATATTTCAATCCTATCATCTCTGTTTGAGGTATCTATATTTCAGTTCTACCATCTCCTCTTGTCCATTCCAGGTATCTATATTTTAGTACTATCATCTCCTCTTCTAGTCCATTCCAGGTATCCACATTTCAGTAATGAAGTACCCAATGTTTTTTATCCTTTTTTATTCCTAGAATTTATTTTCAGTAAATTATTCAGTAGCTGAAGGGCCATGCGTCTTGTGAAATGCACTACTTGGTAGTGGAGATAAAGCACCAAGTGTTTGTTTACGTTATCACTGCTTTTCATTTTCTGCTGACCTCACGACTGTGCTGTTGTTGTAATTGCAATGCTTGTACAGGGTTTCTCAGGATGCTTTTAAACAAAACACTGATGGATGGATTGAATGAAAGTTTAATCCTGCAAGATCATATGGAGTGAATTAAATCTCTTAGTGCCTCTAGTGGTGGATTAAATGAAATTTTAGCTGCACAAGATCATATGGAATATATCAAGTCTTTTAGTAAAACCTGCTGATAGATTTAATTAATTTTTAACCAAGCAAAATCATTTCAGGTACATCAGAAATTTTAGTTCCCCCTTTTTAATGTGCAGTAGAATCTAGTGGTGGATCAAATGAAGTTTTAGTCATGAAAAATCATATGGAGTAAATATTGTCTTTTATTTCTCCTTGTTTTTGCAGTAAAATCTAGTGACTGAATTAATTAAATTTTAGTCTTGCAAGGTCATGGGTAATAAATCAGTGATAGTAGTAGGTACAGTAGTAGTAATAGTAATGTCCCCTGTTTTTTTATGCAGGAAAACCTTGTGCTATATACTGGAGAATGTGTAATGATCAAAGCATTAAGGAAAACACTGCATCTCCTCCTTCAGGAGATGCTAAGGAAGCAAAATTAGGACCAGGTAAGGCTAGAAGAGCATCCCACCCCCTTTTTTTTTTTTTTTTTTTTTTTTTTTTTTTTTTTTTTTTTTTTTTTTTTCTAAAGAATGTGTTATAATCAAAACATTAAGTAAAGCACTGTGTCTCCTCCTGCAGGTAACACCACGACAGCACCACCAAGCAGGGCAACAAGGGCGGCACAATGCAGCGGTTCATGGACCAACTCACAAGGCGGAAGGTGGTGAATTTTGGCCACTCTGAGCTGCGCCGGGTCCTGGGTGTTCTGGACCTGACCATGCTGGGAGTCGGGTCCACTATTGGTGTGGGCATCTACGTGTTAGCTGGCGAGGTGTCACGCAGGTCTACCGGCCCAGCCATTACCATCTCCTTCCTTGTTGCAGCTATTGCATCCCTCTTTGCTGGTGAGACTATGGTTGTGTTGGTGTTGCTGTTGTGTTTGACAATGGTGTGTGGCTGTGTGTGTGTGTGTGTTTCTTTCTTTTTATTCTTTTAAGAACTTCAGGACATAAGAACATAGGAAAATAAGGGAAGCTGCAAGAAGCCAGCAGGCCTACATGTGGCAGTCCCTGTATGAAACATATCTCCCTTTTTCCATCATTGCCCCTATCCATAAAGTTGTCTAATCTTGTTTTAAAACTTCGTACTCATAAATTGATTTAATCCTCTTTCAACTATTAACTTGTCACCAGCAACCTGATTATTGAGTCTGTTCCAATCATCTGACACTCTTCAAATATCAATTCTTTCCTCTGCTGGTTAAAAAGATACAAGTTGATGTCTTTGTCACTTGATTACTGAGTCTGTTCCAGTCATCTGTCACTCTGAGAACCAATTCCTTCATGTACCTGTTCAAGATTTACAAATTAATATGTTTTGATATCTAATTACTGAGTCTATATTTCTATCATCCATTACTCTGAGCACCAATTTCTTCCTTATCTATACTACCTGATTACTGACTTTTTTCACATTACCTACCACTCTGAACCAGTCTTTCTATACAGGGTAGTCTATTCCTGTCATTTACCACTCTAAGAGCCAGTTCCTTCCGATATACAAGTCTCTTCTGATTTTTCTCTCCCTCCCTATACCATGAAGAGTTACCAGTGTGTGTTTGTGTTGGCAGGTCTGTGCTATGCTGAGTTTGGTGCTAGGGTTCCCAAGGCTGGCTCAGCGTACATCTATACTTATGTCTGCATTGGGGAGTTTGTAGCCTTCGTCATCGGCTGGAACCTTATCTTGGAGTATGTCATTGGTGAGTGCTTTAAGATATTGAGACTGAGAAAAGAAAAAATGTGTCTGTTTTTATTTATTTATTTATCTATTTTTATTTATTTTTATTTTTATTTTATTTTATTTTATTTATTTTTTTTTTTTTTTGTGTGTGTGTGTGTTCCTAGCAAAAAATCAGTGTTTGGTTTATGTGTTGATTCTTTTTTTTTTTTTTTTTCTTCTTTCTTTTTTCTTGTCTTAGTGAAAAATGTTTGATTTCCGCTTTATATTCTTAGTGCATTGTTTTCCTTAATGATTCTGTTATTCTTGCCATTGTTGTTATTCTGGTTGTTGTTTTTGATGGTGGTGGTGATAATATTCAGATAATGATATTTATTGTTACTATTCATTATACATAAGACTGCCATACTATTACAGTTAGAGGTAACAGTGGTTGAGAGAGTTATTCTTCTTCTTCTTCTTCTTATTATTATTATTATTATTATTATTGTTCTTATTATTATTATTATTATTATTATTATTATTATTATTATTATTATTATTATTATTATTATTATTATTATAGTGAGTGATGTTCAGATAGTGATGACAGGTGAAGGAAAATGATAATCTGGTACATGTTATGGCCTGAGATAACTTGAGAAGACAAGAGTGTGATAGTAAATACTTGCATAATGACCTCAACACACACACACACACACACACACACACACCCAGTTACACTTTACTCTTTTATATACTTCATTGATATTGTATTTTCAAATCATATTTATTTTCTGATTGATGTGTTTTTTTTTCTTTTTTTTTTTGTATTGTTCTTTTCTATTTGGTTTTATTGATCTGTTCTTAGATTATTATTATTTTCATAGATATTGTTACTTCATTTTCATATCTCACTTATTTTCTGACATATTTTTTATAATTGTTTTATTATATTTTTGTTTGCTTTTATTGCTTTATTTTCTTTTATTTTTATTGCTAATATTACATTATTATCTGACTGACATACTATTTTTCATATTGTTTTTTTTTTTTTCTGTCTGAGTTCATTGATTAATTTTCTGATAGTATTTATTTTCTTCTGATTGATATTTGTATATAAATATTTCATTGTCTATTATGTCAGTACAGTATGTATATGAATTTTTCTGGCTAATATTGACATATTGTGGTTCATATATCTATTATCAGTACAGTCTTCCCTTTTTTTTTTTTCTCCCATGTCAGTTGGCATGTTCTTATTTTTTATTTTGTTACTTATTTATCTATTCTTTGTTTTGTTTTGTTTGTTTGCTTGATTACTACAGTTTCATTGTCATGTGGTATGATTAAAGTGTACTTATTTTATCATTTCAGTCATAGTTATAATGATCTATTTTTCTCTTGTTGTGTATTACAGTGTCTCTGTGCAACACTCCCACACCAAGAGTTTATGCCTTCCCCATAGACTAATCACCATAGATTACTCTGTTCTCTTTTTCTTGATTTTATAGTTAGTTTATTCTTACATAACAGTTTGGTTAATGTAAAGAAGTGCAGTGGAATCAAACAGTCTAGTTAGGACTTATAGATCTGCTACTTTTTAAAATTAATTTATATTTACTTGTATTTCAGTTTTATTTACTTATATTTCAGTTGTACTTATTTGCTTTTCAATTGTATTTAGTTGTATTTCAGCTGTTTTCAGTTATTCTCGTTTGTATTTACTTGCATTTCAGTTGTTTTCAGTCATTCTCATTTATATTTTCTTGTACTCATTTCCCATATATTTACTCATACTAATTTGTATTTGTGTTCATCCACTTCCAGGAACGGCAAGTGTGGCACGAGGTTTCAGTCAGTATGTGAATGCGTTAGCCAACAACAGCATAGAAGACGCCCTGCAAGAAGCAGTGCCGCTCTTACCCGAGAACACTAAAAGTTTCATCTCCACATACCCTGATTTCCTTTCATTTGGACTTGCTGTCATCCTCTCAGGTGTGTAGGAAGATATCTTCTTGCTCCTCTGGCATTTATAGTTGTATGTGTGTGTAAAAATAGGAAATGTATGTGTGTAAGAATAATGTTTTTGTCCTGTCAGCTCCTCTTTAACTCATTGCTGCCGTGTTGTGTCTCATGCTATCTTCTACAGTTATGTTGATGTCCACTGCTTTTCAGAACTTGCTGACTGCAATCCTTCCACTCCTAGTCTTTTCATATTTTCACTGCACAAGGCTTTCTACACACTCTCATTTGTGTTCTGTCCACTTCACTAGTGTAAGAATTAAGCACTATGTAAATTTTTCATAATATACTCTCACGAGGGGATCTAACTCCCCTCGTGATTTCTGGCATCTAGCCAAAAATATCTCCAATAACTTTGCTTCTTCTTCTTTCCCTCCTCTACTTCAACCAGATGGCACCACTGCTATCACATCTATTTCTAAAGCTGAACTCTTTGCTCAAACCTTTGCTAAAAACTCTACCTTGGACGATTCTGGGCTTGTTCCTCCCTCTCCTCCACCCTCTGACTACTTCATGCCTCGTATTAAAATTCTTCGTAATGATGTTTTCCATGCCCTCGCTGGCCTAAACCCTCAGAAGGCTTATGGACCTGATGGGGTCCCTCCTATTGTTCTCCGAAACTGTGCCTCCGTGCTTGCACCTTGCCTAGTCAAACTCTTTCAGCTCTGTCTGTCAACATCTACCTTTCCTTCTTGCTGGAAGTTTGCCTACATTCAACCTGTTCCTAAAAAGGGTGACCGCTCTAATCCCTCAAACTACCGTCCTATTGCTTTAATTTCCTGCTTATCTAAAGTTTTTGAATCTATCCTCAACAGGAAGATTCTTAAACATCTATCACTTCACAACCTTCTATCTGATCACCAGTATGGGTTCCGTCAAGGCCGCTCTACTGGTGATCTTCTGGCTTTCCTTACTGAGTCTTGGTCATCCTCTTTTAGAGACTTTGGTGAAACTTTTGCTGTTGCCTTGGACATATCAAAAGCCTTTGATAGAGTCTGGCACAAAGCTTTGATTTCCAAACTACCCTCCTACGGTTTCTATCCTTCTCTCTGTAACTTCATCTCAAGTTTCCTTTCTGACCGTTCTATTGCTGCTGTGGTAGACGGTCACTGTTCTTCTCCTAAATCTATTAACAGTGGTGTTCCTCAGGGTTCTGTCCTGTCACCCACTCTCTTCTTATTATTCATTAATGATCTTCTAAACCAAACTTCTTGTCCTATCCACTCCTATGCTGATGATACCACCCTGCACTTTTCCACGTCTTTTCATAGACGTCCAACCCTTCAGGAGGTAAACATATCACGCAGGGAAGCCACAGAACGCCTGACTTCTGATCTTTCTAAAATTTCTGATTGGGGCAGAGCAAACTTGGTATTGTTCAATGCCTCAAAAACTCAATTCCTCCATCTATCAACTCGACACAATCTTCCAGACAACTATCCCCTCTTCTTCAATGACACTCAACTATCCCCCTCTTCTACACTGAACATCCTTGGTCTGTCCTTTACTTATAATCTGAACTGGAAACTTCACATCTCATCTCTAGCTAAAACAGCTTCTATGAAGTTAGGTGTTCTGAGACGTCTCCGCCAGTTTTTCTCACCCCCCCAGCTGCTAACTCTGTACAAGGGCCTTATCCGTCCATGTATGGAGTATGCTTCACATGTCTGGGGGGGTTCCACTCATACTGCTGTTCTAGACAGGGTGGAATCAAAAGCTTTTCGTCTCATCAACTCCTCTCCTCTAACTGACTGTCTTCAGCCTCTCTCTCACCGCCGCAATGTTGCATCTCTAGCTGTCTTCTACCGCTATTTTCATGCTAACTGCTCTTCTGATCTTGCTAACTGCATGCCTCCCCTCCTTCCGCGGCCTCGCTGCACAAGACTTTCATCTTTCTCTCACTCCTATTCTGTCCACCTCTCTAACGCAAGAGTTAACCAGTATTCTCAATCATTCATCCCTTTCTCTGGTAAACTCTGGAATTCCTTGCCTGCTTCTGTATTTCCACCTTCCTATGACTTGAATTCCTTCAAGAGGGAGGTTTCAAGACACTTATCCACCAATTTTTGACCACTGCTTTGACCCTTTTAGGGACTGGCATTTCAGTGGGCATTTTTTTTTATTAGATTTTTGTTGCCCTTGGCCAGTATCCTTCCTACATATAAAAAAAAAAAAAAAAAAAAAAAAAACCCTTATTCTGTCCACCTCACTAATGCAAGAGTTGTTCACCTCCCTAGTGTAAGAATTAAGCACTTCTCTCTTTCATCACATCCTCTCACCCTCATTCTGTTTTTCTCACTAGTGCAAGAATTATTCACCTCACTAGTGCAAGAATTAAGCATTTTCTTCAGTCTTTCATCACATCCTTTCATCATCATTCTGTCCACCTCACTAATGCTTCACTAGTGTAAAAGTGAAGCACTATCTTCTCTCTTTCATCACATCCTCTCACTCATTCTGTCACCTCTTCAATTCAAGATGTAACCAGTGTATTCACCCTCAGTGGCCCTGGCACTCGGAGTGAAGGAGTCATCACGCATGAACAATATCTTCACCAGCATCAACATCATCGTCATCGTGTTTGTCATCATTGCCGTAGGAACACAAGGTCAGTTGTCAGGCGCATCAATCCAAGTGTTGGTCATCAGGTCAGATGCTGGCAAGATTTTCATTCAATTAGATATTAATGCTAACTGCAATTTCATCTCTTTCCATATTATTTTTTGTATATTTTCATTTAACTGCTTATACTAACTACAATTACATCTCCCTCTATCTTTCTTTGGGTTACTTAAAGTGTGTTTATTAGGTTTAATAGTAATGCTTTTATTTAGATATGTATACTAACTACAATTACATTCTCTCTCTCTCTCTCTCTCTCTCTCTCTCTCTCTCTCTCTCTCTCTCTCTCTCTCTCTCTCTCTCTCTCTCTCTCTCTCTCTCTCTCTCTCTCTCTCTCTCTCTCTCTCTCTCTCTCTCTCTCTCTCTCTCTCTCTCTCTCTCTCTCTCTCTCTCTCTCTCTCTCTTGTTAATCCCCAGCTGATCCCTTCAATTGGAGGATTCCTTCTGATAAGATCGATGGCTACTGCAACATCACAGGGAATGAGGGGGAGGAGAAGGGAAAGTGGTGGGGGGCAGGTGGCTTTGCTCCCTACGGCTTCAAGGGAATCATGGAGGGTGCCGCCACCTGCTTCTTTGGCTTTGTGGGCTTTGACATCATTGCCACAACAGGTGAGTCAGCCCAGAGTTGTCAGTTACTAGTGGTCTGTCATAATTATGGAAGCTTTGAAAGATTAGACAAATTTATGGATGAGGATGATAGGCGGAAATAGGTAGGTTTATTTCATACAGGGACTGCCGTGTGAAAGCCTGATGGCTTTTTGCAGTTTTCCTTATTTTCTTATATTCTGATTCATATTGTATGCAATGTTAGGTTAGTATTGTGGGATTTATGGAAATAACCCTAGCCTACTCATTTCAAGACAGTGACTATTTATTTCTGGGGAAAAATGTGATGCCTTTTAAAATCATGATCTACATATGGTAGACTGAAAATAGTCCGTTCTACCATTGCTTCTCTAATGTAATGCTTTCCATCCAGGCAAGGATTGCCAACCTGGTACATAGACAGATAGATAAATAAGAGAATCATATGTATAAAGGATAGCAATTACATCTTCACAGCAATTTCTCCTAATATAGTGTGTTCCATCCAGGTGAGGAGGCCATAAACCCATCCCGCACCATTCCTCTGTCCATTGGCATCTCCCTCTTCATCATCTTCCTGTCCTATTTCGGGGTGTCGGCTGTCATCACGCTAGCCTTTCCATACTGTGTGCTGGTGAGGCTTGAAGAGTGGCTGCTGCTGCCCATGCTAACTTGTATTTGATTGTTTTAGTAATTTTTTTAACATGCATTATTGTTGAGTACTAGCTTTTATTTCTCTTACTAATGTTAGTTGTCCATCAGTGCACATCTTGTGGTAGAATGACTGCATGTTCTTGTGTTGCAGGATGAAGATGCTCCCTTGGTGGTCATATTTGATGAGGACCATATTGGATGGGAGGCTGCCAAGATATTTGTCAGTGCAGGTGCTCTGTTTGGCTTCAGTGCCAGGTAAGTCTCATAAGAACACAAGAACACAAGAAGATTAGGGAAGCTGCAGGAAGCCACCAGCCCTACATGTAGCATTTCCCATATCAAATATACCTTCCTATTTCCACCTATCATCCTCATCCATAAAATTTGTCTTGTTTTCAAGCTCTCTAATGACTCAGCATTAACAACCTGAAAACTCAGTCCTTTTTATTCCATACATCTGCCACTCTATTTGAGAACCAATTCCTTCTTATCTCTTTAGTTAAATCTAATTGCCAGTGCTTGGTGGTGCTTGGCAAGTCTTATATTCTGATCATTATCAAGACCTGGTACAGTATTTTGAAACACTTTGCTCTTTCATCACAACTGTTTTCAAAGGTTACAGAGATGATTATTTGGGACCTCTTTGGTATTTTTCCATTGACAGTGAAGAATCTTGGCTAAAATATCACTTGAATCATGAAAATATTTTAGTAACTTCCCCTAGAACTTGTTATACTATCACTTGAATCATGAATTCAACCTGGAAAATCTTAGTATCTTCTCAACATTGTTAAATTATCATTGGAATCACAACTTAAACTTAAAAACTTCCCCTTAGAAACAACTGAAATTAATTGAGATTAAGCACTAGAACCTTTAAGCATCTCATACTTTATCAAGGATTCCATTAGTTTAAGTTTATATGCTTTAATCTCCCTTACAGCCTGTTTGGTGCGATGTTCCCCCTTCCTCGTATCATCTATGCCATGGCCAGTGATGGTCTGGTGTTTCGTTTTTTCTCCCAGATCAGCAAGAAATTCCAGACTCCCACCATTGCAACTGCTCTCTCTGGCATATTTGCTGGTAGGCAGTCTGGCATGTTGTTGAAGCCAAGATGGATAACTTAAGACGAATTAATATTAGTTAGCATTGACTTAACTCCTCATTACATTAATTTTTACTTGTTCAGGTGGAATGGCAATGTTTTTCGAATTGAGCTCCTTAGTGGATATGATGAGCATTGGGACCCTCATGGCTTACACTATTGTGGCTCTTTGTGTCCTGCTGCTGAGGTAAGTGTGTGTGTGTGTGTGTGTGTGTGTATGTATGTGTATTCACTGTACAGTCTGCTACTGGTTTCTCTCAAGACAGCCGGCCATTCCCCAGTGGAAAGAGCTCAGAGCTCATACTGACCAATCTTTGGGTTGGACTGAGACCACTCACACACAACACACCAGGACAATAAGGTCACAACTCCTTGACTTACATCCTGTACCTACTCACTGCTAGGTGAACAGGGGCTACATGTCTAAGGAGACACACCCAAATAATTTCCGTGTGCATGTGTGTGTGTGTGTGTTTATCTGGATGTCTATTCATAATGTACAGGGCCTGAGCTATAATTGTCTGGTTTTGTCGCTGTATTTACACCAATCCAGTTTTCTTTGTGTGTGTGTGTGTGTTTGTGTGTGTGTGTGTGTGTGTGTGTGTGTGTGTGTGTGTGTGTGTGTGTGTGTGTGTGTGTGTGTGTTTCCCTATATAATGTGCAGGGACTGAGCTATAAGCATGTCCTGTGTCTATGTTCATCCATTTTTCTTGTGTGTGTTTGTGTGTGTGTGTGTGTCCGTGTGTCCAGGTGCATTTACCAAGTAGTATTTGAAAAGTAGTATTTGAGTTGAGCTTGTGTTGCCCTGTTTATGTATGTATTCATTCTACATTTGTCTCACATGAATGTGTCAGGAGATTCATATTTGTGGGAAATGTGGGTAAATACACATGCATTTATCTTGTATATATCATGTGGCTGTGTTTTTCTCCCTTGCTGCATTATGGTAAATGTTGGATATTTGAAAATTGTTGTGGTGCTTTTGTTTCAGATACACAGACAATGACCATAGCAATGAGAAGTCTGAGTACACATTGCTGAATACATCGTGAGTACACCATGAGCTTACTGTGAGCCTTGATTCTCTCACTGCCTTAATGTTCTATCTTGTACTTTCTTGTGCTGTTATCTCAGTTATTACACTGCCTCAATGTTGCATTTCATTCTGTCTTCTGTTGTTGTTTCAATGGTTACTTCTCTCATGAACTTGCCAACTGCATACCTCCCTTCTGCCATGGCCTTGTTTCACAAGACTCTACTTACTGATATTATGTCCACCTTATTAATGCAAGAGTTAATTAGTATGTTTTTTTTCTTTCTAGACTCCACTTAGTCTCACCAATATTGTGTCCATCTTCCTAATGCAAGAGTTAGCTAGTATTTTTTTATTTTTCATTTATTTATTTATTTTATTTATTTATGTATTTATTGTATTTATTTATTTTTTTTTTTTTTTCAAAACATGCTACTTTTACTCTCACTTATTTTTCCCACCTTTCTATTGCAAGAGTTAACCAGTTTCTTCATTCTTTGACCTTTTTTTACTGGTGCAAATGAGATGAGATGACTCAGCACTAACAGCCTGATTACTGAGTTCATTCCATTAATTTTACCATTCTATTTGAGAACCAATTCCTTCCCATCTCTCTCTACCTCCTTCAGTAACTCCCTGTCTCAACCTGTTCTCATCCTTTTTGATGACAGGTACACAGTGGATGAAGAGGATAGGGATGAGGAGGAGGGTGAGGCTGTCCTGCCCACCTCAGTTCCATCTAGCTATCATATCTCAGACTATCTCCACCAGCTCTTCAACACCAGGGGCTTTACCAAGCCTACCGACCTCACTGCTTCTCTCGTCACAAAGGCTATCATGTGCTTCTGTGAGTTTAGGAGAAAGAGAGAGAGAGAGAGAGAGAGAGAGAGAGAGAGAGAGAGAGAGAGAGAGAGAGAGAGAGAGATTAAAGGTCCATTCACATACGTCAGTGATGTATCAGTGCTGTGTCTGCTCAGTGCTTCAGTATCAGTGAAAAAAAAATATTGTTACTTTGAATTCAGCTGATGCATTCACACATATCTGGCACAGTACTGTGTTTCAAGTCTCCATGTCAGTTCCATCTCCATTCCATGAAATTTAATGTCATCACCACTGATATTTTTCAGTGTTTCACAGATGCCAGATGAGTGCTGTGAGTTTGTCCACAAGAATGATGATGATGAACTAATCATTGAATTGGTACAGAAACATCCTGTTCTGTATGATTTTTCATAGCCAAAGTATATGGACAGCAGTCTCAAACAACATATTTTGAAAAAATTTGTTCCATCATCAATGAACTCCTTGCACAGAGTAGCTAACTCTCCTTCACTTTCCCTCATGTACCCACTTTCTTTTCTTCAGTTTATGTTCATCAAAGATTATGGCAATCATTGCCAGTTCAACATCTGAAAACTTTGCCATGTTGGAAATCACTGATTTCATACAGTATGGTTGTGTGTGAAAAGACGTCACTGAAGCATCACGGATTTCACTGACACGACACGGATACGTCACTGATGTGTGTGTGAATGGGCCTTAGAGCTACTAATAGACAGATAAAGGCAAATAAACATGTATTAATATTTGTATAGATAAATTAATTTATAGATTTTTGAAATTATGTATGAGATATTTGAGCATGAATGTCTTTTTTTATATTTATTTATTTCTCAACATTCCTTTCCCCTCTCTTTCCCTCACTATACCTTCCTTTTACTCTCACCATTCCTCCCTCCTTTCCTCACCAATTTATCCTTCCTCACCTCACCACATCTTCCTTATTCCTCCTCTTCTTGCCATCCCTTTTTCCTTCCTTCACTACCTTTTCTTCCCGTCCCTCACTACATCTTTCCCTTCTCCTCTCACTAAACCTCCCCCACCCCTTCCCTCTTCCTTCTTTAAAACTTTCCTTTTTCTTCCCCTCATTATGCCTACTGTCTCTCCTCCCTTAGGTGTATTGGTGCTAACTCTGGACATCTTGCTGGTGACTCTCAATGAACAGTTGGCTAAAGGGAACCCTGGTGCCATCACTGCCATTGTCATCATGGGCATTCTCAATATTGCCAACCTCATTGTCATTGCCCGCCAGCCAGAGTCCAAGAAAAAGTTGTCTTTCAAGGTGCTTACCCCTTCTTTTTGCTTATCATCATTTTTTTTTTTTTTTTTTTTTTTTTTGTGTGTGTGTGTGTGTGTGTGTGTCATAGATGGTTTGGCATGTTTTAGGAATTTTTGCAGACAGACTTTAGATATTCTTGTGTATTGGAGGGAAGTGTAGGAGCACCCAGTGGAAAGGTAAATCAATGTTGCCTCTAGACATGCTTCTGGTGATATGCTTTCCCTCATACAGGTGTCCTGCCTCGTTATGAAAGGTTTTACCTTCTCCAGTAAGTTGTAGAAGCTGTTTGGGTCCATCCTCATATAGTTTGTGAAATCTGATTCATAACCAATATGCAGTTCATGTAAAATGGTTGCATGACTTCCCTTTCTCTTCATGTTTTTAACCAGTCCTTACACCATTCCCTTCTTGTCACCTTGTTCTCACACAGTGCAGCAATTATTATGCTGCATAGTGCAATTTTCTTGGTTTTGTTTTTTTCTTGTGCACTATGGTGATGATATACTGCACTAGATGCTGGCAACAACCACCTGTCACCGAAATCCACACTAACACTGACATAAATACCTGTGTGTTGCTAATAGACATCAGCTTCGAACATTGTCTGCTGGTCTTTGTCTGGTGAACAGAGTAGAAACTGTGGTTTACAACTTTTTGGTACCACTGTTTGTTGCCATATCAACTTTCCTCGTTTGAACGCTTATGACATCATCCTGCTTCGCCTTATGATATGGTAACAGTGTTTGTCCGACAGACACTGTTCGACCATGTGGACGCACCTTTAAACTAACTCCTTAATGATGATGGTGATGGAGATAATAATAATGACACAAGTCTTTCCCTCTCTTCCTTCCACAGGTTCCTCTGGTGCCATGGGTGCCCGCTATCAGCACGTTCATTAACCTGTACCTCATGTGTAGCCTGGATGTGAACACCTGGTATCGATTTGGCATCTGGATGGCTATTGGTGAGTGTTCCCCATGGATACCAACCTTAAATTCTTTCTCTCCTATGCAACACACATCCATGAGTGTCTTAGATGGCAGTGTTTCTTTCATGTAAGAGGGATACCAGCTCAGGCCCATTGGAGTGCCTGTCCCTAAAGAAAGAGGGCCAAAAGGATTAACCAAAGTTGGAGAACTGTCTTAAGATTTGAAAAAACTCAAGTCATAGGAAGGGGGAAGTACAGAAGCAGGTAGGGAGTTCCAGGATTTATCAGGTGTAATACTTAATGTTGCATGTTAATGGAGAGCTTGCCATCTTTCACATTCATGTAGAATGATCTTTGTGTATTGAAGTGGTACAGTTATTTCTTAACTAATATGCATCTTGAATTTAGTTATTTTAGGTTTATGTCTGTACCAGCATCTTCTCTTATGCATCAAAAATTTATTTTCCCTTGTAGTTGTATAGGACTAACCCAGCACAGTAATTTCTGAAGTAATATGCATTTTGAGTTTAATTACTGTGCATGCATTCATGCTGACACTTCTAGAAATTAAGTACCCTATGTAGTTGTGTGATACTAACCCAGCACAGTAGTTTCTAACCCTTTCACTGCTGTTTGGCTTACCTTTCCTCCTCCACTAACTTCTTGCTCTACAGCCACCTCCAAACATTATGTGGACCAGAAAATGCAAAATCTATTCTTTTCTAATTCCCTTCTTTCTTGTACTTGATTGAGAAAACTCTATCCTGAGTGATGAAAACACAAAACTGTGTGTGTCAGTTTGTTTTTACCTGAAGATTAACATTTTTCTATGCTGTCAAAATATTCTGCCACTTTTCAGTTTTTTCATGCATTCCTTATACCATATGCTTATAATGATTTGATACATTGTTCTTAGTGCTGTCAATTGTTGCTTATTGCAGTGAAAAGGTTAACAGATGCACACTGATGCTTGTGTCCATGCTAACACCTTCTCTTCTAGGCCTTCATTTGCCACTTTATGCCACTAACCACTCCTTTCCTTTCACTCCTAGGCTTTCTTGATTATTTTGCCTATGGCTTGTGGAACAGCTCACTGCAAAAAAGAGGCAGCAACAAGCTCGGCCTCGACAACCTGAGCTTCTCTGACAGCAAGAAGACCCACCAGCTGATCATTCCCAAGATAGAGATCCAGCCAGCCACTCCTCTTAGCTCCGAACCAAGCACTCCTGTCACCAAGCCTAAGCAGACAACTCCTGTAGCCCCATCTCCCCTTACTACAGAGGTTCAAGGCAAAGAAACTGGTGCTGAGGGTGAGGGTGCCAATGGAAGTGTAGCAGTGTGTGAAGACATCTCCCCACTAGATGCTGCCGCTGTTGTTGCATCTCTGATGATGACTGGCAAGGCTGTTGAGGGAGGGACTGAGGAGGAGGAGGAAGAGAAGGAGATTGAAGACAAAGAAAGAATAGAGGGTGAAAGAAAGGAGGATTGTAAAGAATGCACAGATGATGTTAAGAGAAAGGATGAGGAAGGTAAAAAAAGTAGAGATGAAGGTGAAAGAATGGAAGATGCTAAAGAAGGCATAGATGTTGAAGGAAATAATGGTGATATAGAGAATGATACTCTGGTTAATGAGAGTCCCAGTGAGGATAGTGTGAAAGTTAATGGTTATGTTGTGGGGGAAGCAAAGAATGGTGATGATGGTGCCTTGCCTCTCACTGTCATAACCAATTCTCTGTTGTCCTCTGACAGCAGGAAGGCAAATGAAGACACAGAAGTGAAGGAAGTGAGCAGAACAGAGGATGGTACACCAGCTCAGGATGTGAATGAGAACAAAACTGAGGAAGTAAAGAAAGAGGAGGATAATGAGATAGAAAGGAGTGAGGATAACAAGGTGGAAGAGAGCAGCAATAAAAAGGATAAACTCAACAAACCACCATCAGTGGCCATCCCACCATTCAACCGAGACAACACCACCGATGGCACAGGCATCACCAAAGCTTACTACTCATCACCAGAGCTCTCACCACCGCCTTCTCCACCACCCTCTTCGCCTACATCACCAGCACCACCCCTGCCCACAACAGCACCGACTTCAAAGCCACGTGCTGTTCTTGTTCGTTCTCAGTCAGAGGCAAACTTAATTTGCAGTGTCCCTTCAACTCCAGCAGGAGGGAGGCACCCAATAAAGAAGCTCCATCGCATGTCAAGCTTCGATGACATACCCCCACGTTCTCCAGACAGTCCTTTTGCCCGCCGTGTCGCCAGTTTTGTGGTCATCCCGGTCCACGAACCAGGAATGGAGGACTCAGATGAAAACAGCATCACTCCCTCTCCCTCCCCAAGTCCCACCACTAAGGATAACGTGTTTCAAGATACACTGAGC
Source organism: Scylla paramamosain (assembly GCF_035594125.1). NCBI lineage: Eukaryota > Metazoa > Arthropoda > Malacostraca > Decapoda > Portunidae > Scylla > Scylla paramamosain. The sequence goes on from NC_087184.1 coordinate 18,023,408, forward strand.
AAGAAGGAGGATAAGAGGATGTTTATTCTAGGCAGCTCAGAGTCTCTTGACAAGCTTGCAGGTGAGGGCAGTGAGACAAGTGAGTTTCTAAGCACCAGAAGAATGGTAAGCAGGGAGTTGGAAGTGCTAGACCCAATCCGAGAAAGAGGAGAGAGCAAACTGTATGCCAACGGAGCTGACAAGAGAGAGATCCAGCCATCATAGGAGGACCCTGTTAAGTAGATGGATACAGGCATATGCAAATGTGATGGATTGAAAATACAAGACAAAACAGTGAAGTAAACATGATGATTAGAAAAGAATTAAGACAAGACAAGACAAGTTGAATTAAATATGGCAGATAGAAAAATTTTCTAAGACAAAATAAAACAAGAAGGCAAAGAAAACATGACATAGAAAAAAATGAAGAAGACAAGATTGTGAATTAAGCATGTTGCCTTAATGGAGAAAGTTTGTTCCTCAGCCAGCTAAGCCTGAATAGTCACTCAGCTGCTGCTTACACTTGGAAAGTAGCCTCTATTAGCACTGAAGAGCATGAAGAGAGTTGGCAAATCTATGTGCATCTTCTCATCAATGAATTATCACACCTCACCTCATATGCATGCATCTTTATCTATCCCTCTCCATATTATATGTATGCTTGTGCATGTTCATATTGTAAGTTTTTTTTTTTTTCTTTTTTTTTTGTGTGTGTGTATTAGGTAAGAAAAATTATTCCTTGTTTTCTAGTATCTTGACAAACTCTGTGCTTTTAAATTACTTTGTAGAATAATGTGATGTTATGATTAAGCATTGTAACTTGTAGGTGTTTGTGCAAGTTTTCAATATGTAACAGGAATGTTCAGATACTTCATACTGTGCAGATTTTCTCAAGCAAGGATATTGTGTGTAGGCTGTGTGTAGAACAAAGGGAAGTGAACAAAATGGTAACACTGCCATACAATAAGTCACAAGCTGTATTCTCACAAACTTGTAGTAACTCAAAACTCTTTCACAATTAATGTTTTGTGCATCAGAAAACAAGACTGCACACAAGAAATGTTCACAAACTTGAGGTTCACAAATTGTTCACAATGCATGTTTAGCGCATCAGAATATCAGAAAATGACACTGCAAAATGGCAATTGATCACAACAGGCAGCTCCTGGATACAAAACTGAGTATCTAAACCATAAATTTTCCTAATCTCCACATAAGTATATCCACATCTTTTTATTGCATGCCTTCCCGTGCTTATTGGGGGTCTTAGCAATGTGACCTCTGCTGTTATTTAACCCTAGAAAATCCCAAACCATAATGCCAGTTGACAATGACAAGGCAGCTCCTGAACACAAACTCAGCACCTAACCCGTAAATTTTTCAAATCTCCACATATTCCTTATATGGAGCCTCTGCTTGTGTCTCAGTGTCTATCATCCATAAAGTTTTCCAGTCTCCACATGAATTTAAACAGTTCTTTCATTTTATTCTTTTTATTTGATCTTTATTTGTGCTGCTTAAGTGTTGGTCTTGGCAATGTGATACCTGCTAAAATCTTACTCTAGAAAATTCCTAAACAAAATTATGACCTATTTGTCGCAATAATAATATTAATAATAATAATAATAATAATAATAATAATAATAATAATAATAATAATAATAATAATAATAAATTATTGTCACATAACAATATACATGAAATTTGCTTTGTGAGCCATAAAAAAAAAACAATAAAAACTCATATATTTTCTTATGTCTGTTTATAAAATGTGTTAACTGCATGAAATAAATATGTACCATATATTTCAGCACATAAGACGATTTTCAGATG
>NC_087184.1:18030219-18045219 GCF_035594125.1 Scylla paramamosain
AATGATTGCTATGGGGAATAAAGTTTTGGTTTTCAAACATTTCAGATTTCAAACGGCATTCACAAACAAATTAATTTTGAGAACTGAGGTTCCACTATATATATATAATATATATATATATATATATATATATATATATATATATATACCTTCCTTTCCCATTCTTCCCCTGCTTTTTCCTCCCATTACTAGATCCCTACATTATTCCTTTCTTTCTCATTTTCCATCATTCTAGAGGGGAAGAGTCACTGCATTGTAAAGACCTACAACACTGTGTTTAAAGGATTTATTGTGTATTTCAGTTCCTGCCCTTCTCCCCCATTTTCTCCTTCCTCTTCATTCCAACTTTCCTAACTTCCTCATTTTCTTTCACTCAAGGCAGGAGTCATTGTTGTAAAGATGTAACTAGGTCACTGTCTTTGCAGGATTTACTATGTATTTTTCCCTGCTTTCTCTTTCCACCACTTGATTCTCACCCTATTCTTACCTTCTTCACTTTCTGTTGCTCTAGAAGACAGGAGTCACTAGATTATCTTTGCAGGATTCGCTGTATATTTTGGGTATGGCATCAACCACAGCACCATAGAGTACAGGATGCAGAGCAAGAAGCTGCCATGCACCAACCCTGTGGACACCATTGGCACCATATTTGACTCCGACTCTGAGGAAGAAATTCTTTACTCACAGCTAAGTTCTGATTGATTATGAACTCTGCTTAACCATTCCATAGCAATCTGTAAAGGTCACAGTCATAAACATGCCATATTCTCAAATGTTTTGTTGTCATGTCTCATTTATTTTCTAACAGGCTGAAGTCGAAGTTATTGGGGTTCTCAAGGATGTTTTCTTATCCTGATAACTTTCTTAAAGGTTGATGTGGAAGTTATTAGTGTTTTCAAGAATGGTTTCATGACTTGTGATAGTTTGACAAGGGTTCTGATTTATCGAAAGGATTAGGTGGAAATTGCCAAGGTTTTCAAGGTGCTCTCATTATTCTAATAGTTTAGCAAGGATTCTTCTCTATCAAAAGGGTTAGAGGGAAGCTATTGGGGTTTTTAAGGGAGTTTTCATGATTTTTGTAGTCTGTCTAAAATTCTGTACTATCAGTGAAAAAACACTCATGAAAACCTAACTAATCATTGGTGTGGTGTCCTGGCAATACAAAAGATGTGCTTGATTGGTCTCCAACATTGAAAATACACAGAGATGGATGACCAGTCTATGTAATGTTGGATGTCGCAAATGCCTTCGCTTATTTCTGACAGATCTGTAGTTGTGATATGGTGATTCATTTTATTACAGATAACTTGAGTCTTTCAGCAAGTCACATTCCACAAAGTGTTAAAGAATTATCTTGTTTGTAATGTTTGTTGACACTTTAGATAGATGCTTTTATAATTGATTGATGTTGATATTTTTATAAACCAGTTTATCCATGTCTTATAATTTTGATGTTTGTTATTATTGCTACTATTAATATGATGATATTTTAGAGAAACTTACCATTTATCCAGTAAGTTCACATTCACAATTTTTTTCCTACATCTTTCACCCATTTATATTTACCTGTTTGTATCTATATCACCTGTGTCATGCCAATATGATGATATTTTATAGAGAAACTTTACCATTTATATTCAATAAGTTTACATTCCAAATCTTTCTTTTATGCCTGTCATCTGTTTGTATTTACCCATATCACCTATGTCTATGGCTGATTATCTGTCACATCCCCAGCTGCAGTGAAGTTAATGAAGTAATTATTATTCCTGGAGGCACTCTGTATGTTTATGTATATATTTGTATCAAAATCTAACCTCCTTGCATTCACTTGTAAACTTACATCATGTGCCTTTGTGGTGAATGCAAAACATGCCTCAAAGTTTTCATGGACATTCCCAGTGGTGACATTTAAACTGAAGTCAGTGGGAGAAAGAAAGGGCAGGTAATTCTTGAGTTCACAAACCAGTGCTGTAAGACATTTGAACATAAGGGAAGCTGCATGGATCTATTAGATTTACTTATGGCAGTCCCTGTACAAAGCATTCCTACATATTCCTGTTGGACCAAACTAAGCCCATGCATGGGTTAAAATTCATTGCTCTGACGCTTTATTTAGTGTGACTTTTCGCTGTCTAACGAACTAAAGATTACCAGGAAAAATTTTTTTTTTAAATGAGTGTCTGAGTAATGGATCTTTATCCACACTCACATCTACTAGACCAGTGGTTCCCAAACTGGGGTTATGGCCTACTGGGGGCCATACAGCAAAATCTGGGGCGACGTAAGCTGAGACTATGCATACATATAAATCCCAAGGCCCACCACACTTGAATAATATCACGTAGAATGAATAAAATTGCAGGTATTGCCAGTTTTTTTTTTTTTTTTTTTTTTTTTTTTCTTCATAATGGACCTAAATAGATGTAGGACTACAGACAATCACTGTAGTCATGAGATGTGAATTTGGGGAAGAGGGGGGAGCATGGATGAGGATCATATATGAAAAGTGGGTAAAGATCAGAAAAGTTTGGAAACCACTGTTTTAGATATACAATAGGTGAACATACGTGAGTTAAGATTTACTAGTCTGACTCTTAAAGCTAAACACCATAAAAAAATAAAATTAAAATTAAAAATAAATGAAAGGAATAAAAATTAAAAGCAAAATTATTGAGTGTCAAAGTATTGAATCTTCACCCACACTTGAATCTCTTACTCACATCTTAAGAGGTCAGTCTCACTCACTTAAAGCCTCACTTAAAGCCTAAGGAAGAAGGAGGTAGCAGGCAGGTTAGTGAAGCCAGAGTGGAGAGAGAAGCACAAGTGGAGCACCCCAAATGTTTCTATTTGGAGTATTGTAATGAAGTGTTTAATATATTATATTTTATACTCAAGTTTTTCATTGTGTTTCCTAAAAGTGAAGGTGTTTTTTTTTTTTACATAGAGGGTGGACAGGTAAAATGTGATGGGGTTTATACAGTAAAGAGAGAGAGAGAGAGAGAGAGAGAGAGAAATAATAATAATAATAATAATAATATGAAAGAATAATAGAGGTAATAGAGGTAACAGAGAGAGAGAGAGAGAGAGAGAGAGAGAGAGAGAGAGAGAGAGAGAAGAAAGGAAGGAGAAAGAGGAAAGGAGGATGGATATGGGAGGAGGATATATATATATATATAGAGAGAGAGAGAGAGAGAGAGAGAGAGAGAGAGAGAGAGAGAGAGAACTATAATTGTCTGTGTACTACTATCTTAACCAAACCTAACCTAACCTAACCACACCACAGAGAGACCAGCGTGCCCTCGTGTCTTCCCTGCGGCTGTTGTCCCTGGTCCACGGTCTGAACTTCCAAGCCAGCTGCCGAGTGGGGTGGTTGAACTACGACGACTTTTACATCCCAGAAATTGCAGAGAAAATTGATATTAGGAATGATTACTTGAACTGGATGAACAGCAGGCTTCACCCGATGTCCAGGAGGGAGGTGGGTATGTGTGTGTGGGGGTGTGGGGGTGTTTGAAGGTGGGTGAGTGATTTTGGGGTGTTTGGGTGTGTTTTGGGGTGTTTAGATGTGTTTTGGTGTGTTTTTGAGGTGTCTGGGTGTGTTTTTGGGGTGTTTAGGAGGTGGGTGACCATGTTTGAGGGTGTTTGTGTGTGTATTGGGGGTGTTTGTGAATGGGTGACTGTGTTTGGGGGAGCTTTCAATGTTGAACACTTAAAAACATCCTTTAAAATTGACAATTCCTTTAATTTTAACTGAGAGACCCTTAGAAACACCCTTTAAAAATTGAAAACCCTTTATTTATTCTCTTAAGCCCTTAAAAACACCCTTTAAAAGACACCAAACCTTTAAATAGCCTCATAAACCCTTAAAATCACCCTTCTACCTTTTATTTACCCCCTTAAACCCTTAAATACACCCTTTAACTCTTCATTTACCCCTTCAACCCTTAAAAACAACTTGAACTAATCCAATCCTTTACATTACAGAGTCCAATCCTGTTCTGTGAGTATCCATTCTTGTTCGACCCTCAGGCCAAGATGCTGCTGCTCAGGTGTGACGCCACTCGTCAGATGAGAACGAGGTGCAGGACAAATTAGGTTTGGTTTACATATGTTTATTTGTTTATTTGTATATAGGTGGGGCAGGTGGGGTACAGAAGGAATTTTTCTTGCTCCTCCTAAGAGATATTTTGAATCCAGACTATGGTATGTTTACTGAGTTCCCCGACACAAGAAGGATTTGGTTCAAGGAGGGAGCTCTGGAGGCGGCTGCTACCTATGTGTTGATTGGTGAGGCCCTGGGGGTGTCTGGGGGAGTGTAGGGAAGTTTATGGGGGTCTGGGGAGCATCTGGGGGTGTGTGGGAAGGCTTATTAGGTCAAGGAGCTATTCAAATTGACAAACGCTTGAATTTATTGGTCATAATCCGTTAAAACACCCTTTAAAATAGATAGATCTTTTCATTTAGGGTGTTTTTGGTGTGTTTGTGGGATGTGTTGGGGTGTAAAAGTGTGTTTTGGGGTGAAAATGAGTGTTTTGCAGGTATTTTTTGGGTGAAAATGTGTTTTGCAGGTATTTTGGGGTGAACATGTGTTTTGAGAATGTTTTTAGGGTGAAAATGTATGTTTTAAGGATGTGCTGGAGATGCGAGTGTGTGTGTTTTTTAGTGTTTAAATGTTTTCAGGGTGAGAGACTGTGTTTTTTGTAATGTTTTGGTTGTGGAAGGTGTGTTTGGGGTGAAAATGTGCATTTTATGGGTTTGAAAATGTGTTTAGGGATGTTTTGGAAAGTGATTTTTTGGGTGGAAAAATGTGTTTGGTTTTCTTGTACAATAGAAAAGTGTGTTGAGTGATTTTTTTGAGTTTAAATGTGTGTTTTTGGGTGTTTGGGAATTGATAGACTGATTTTTGGGGTGTTTTGGGGGAGTTTCACTGTTTTTTTAGGGTGTTTTGGAAAAGAAGTGTGTATTTGTTTTTTTATGCTCTTTGTTGAGTGAAAGACTGAATTTTTGTGCTTTTTGAAGACAAAACACTAATTTATACATTTTAAAGAATGATATGTGTATTTTACCTCCTACTACTACTATTTCTACTACTACTACTACTACTACTACTACTACTACTACTACTTCCAGGCATTGTGTGTGAACTGGCAATCTACAACTTCACCATCATCAACCTGCCCTTCCCAGTTGCACTGTACAAGAAGTTACTTGGATGACCTCACCGACCTTGACCCGCAGCTGACCAGGTGTGTCACTTGTGCAGGGTCGTGTAGGGTCGCCCAGAAAGTCGTTTTCTGCTGTGTTTTGGGAGTGAATGAGTGTGTTTTGAGGTGTTTTGGGTGTGTTTGGTGATGTTTGAGTGTGTTATAAGGTGTTTTGGGGGTGGAAAAAGTGTTTTTGGTGTGTGTGTATTTGTTTGGGGGTGTTTTGGGATGTTTTGTGGTGTTTTTGGGGTGTTTGTAAGTGTTTGTGAGTGAAAAAAGTACTTTCTCTCTCCCCTGAATCTAGTGGAGTGAGGCAGGAGTACTCCTCCTCTTCCTCTTCCTCCTCCTCCCCCCTCCTCGTCACTTTTATCTTATTTTCTCCCTTCCAGTCGTTCCTGCGTAAACAAATTACCTCTCTCTCTCTCTCTCTCTCTCTCTCTCTCTCCTCTCTCTCTCTCTCTCTCTCTCTCTCTCTCTCTCTCTCTCTCTCTCTCTCTCTCTCTCTCTCTCTCTCTCTCTCTCTCTCTCTCTCTCTCTCTCTCTCTCTCTCTCTCTCTCTCTCAAGCAATAGAATCTATTACATAAAGAAGTGAAGGGCAGCAGCCTTGACCAGCGAGAGAGAGAGAGAGAGAGAGAGAGAGAGATGTCCACTTTGATTTAAGATTACTATTATATATATTTTTTTTGGGGGGGAGGCAGGGTCCTCTCTCTCTCTCTCTCTCTCTCTCTCTCTCTCTCTCTCTCTCTCTCTCTCTCTCTCTCTCTCTCTCTCTCTCTCTCTCTCTCTCTCTCACTAATAATAACAACAGTAAGAACAAGAATAGCATTTCGTATTCCTCTCTTTCTCTCTCTCTCTCTCTCTCTCTGTTAAAAGGTTAAGCAACATGAATGGAGGGCAAAACGTGTCTTGGGCAAATGTATATCTGGGTAGAAAGACTGGCAGTAGTAGTAGTAGTAGTAGTAGTAGTAGTGGTGGTGGTTAATGTACCTTCACACACCTGTCACGGTAACAATTAGGTTTGATTATAAATTCACAACTGATTAAATTCACTGCCATAATTTTCAAAGGCTGTAGGTGAAGTTGCATGGGTTTTTAATGGTGTTTTTTTTTTTACGGTTCTAGTGACAGATAAATAGGATTCCTTCAGTTGTAACAGGAGAAACAGCCTGAATTGTTGGCCTTTCAATGTAAGCATGGTGACTGAGCGGGCATTTCAGGGTACGGCTGTGTCCTACACTCCTGCACTCTTCCCCAGATTCCCACGCCACCTGCAGTTCATTAGTCTAGCGCCATTACCCCCTCATCTACCTATGTACTTATCTTAATAACTTGACTAATAACTGATATAACCCTTTCCACTTCCAAATTTACCTAAATAATCCCTTTTTTTTTTTTAAGAGATCCTAAGCTCCTTCTCATTACTAAACTGACAGACAAATCTTTCAAGTAAACAGGTTCTACGGTGCTCGGAAGGTGTAGACAAGGGCAAAGTAGTAGTAGTAGTAGTAGTAGTAGTAGTAGTAGTAGTAGTAGTAGTTAGTAGTAGCAGTAGTAGTAGTAGTACACAACACACACACACACACACACACACACACACACACACACACTCTCTCTCTCTCTCTCTCTCTCTCTCTCTCTCTCTCTTCTCTCTCTCTCTCTCTCTCTCTCCTTTTAGTACCAAAAAAAAGAAAAATCATCGGTATTGTGATGAAAATTTACAAGGAGGAGGAGGAGGAGGAGGAGGTGGAGGAGGAGGAAGAAGAAGAAGAAGAAGAAGAAGAAGAAGAAGAAGAAGAAGAGAAGGAGGAAGAGGATGGAGAAGGAAAAGGTCAGAGGTCCTTCTATTCGGCATCCTAGAGAGAGAGAGAGAGAGAGAGAGAGAGAGAGAGAGTTGGCATAGTTTCCTTGCATTAATTTCCAGTTCAAAAAAACTTAGAGCAATTCTAGCAGGAGGAGGGAAGGAGGAGGAGGAGATGGAACAGAAAAGAACAATTAATGAAAGTGGAATAACAAAGATGAAATTATGATCTGGATGTGTGTGTGTGTGTGTGTGTTCCTCCGCAGCAAACGAATGCAGGCACAACAGGACGTGTTTTCTTTCACTCCCGAAACTCAGTTAAGGAGGAGGAGGAGGAGGAGGAGGAAGAGGAATGCAGCACACGAAACACAGGGCGGGTGTGGGCACTGGTTCTCTGCAACACATCTCCGGCACATGGATGGGTCGCTGTGTGTGTGTGTGTGTACCTGCACCGGCAGTGTGTGGCTGCGGCGGGACAGCGCGGCGTCTCTCAGCTGGTCTTCCCGCTCCCATAGATGGGTGGGTGGGGTCCGCGCCATCTGGCTCGCCCGCCCAGTTGACGAGGGCAGCGCGGGCTACGTCCCGCTCGCTGGTGCGCCGCTGGTTGGGGCGTGTCACAGAGTAGCAGTAGTTCCTGACACCGCGGCCCCGCACGTGGCGAGCCGCCCCCCACCCCTCCGCCACGTACTGCGTTACGTCCTCCTCCAGGGACAGCGACCAGCGGCGCTGCGTCCCCGAGTGGGCGGCGGGCGTGGTGAGGTTGCTCACCGCGGCGGAGGCGGGCGTGGCCGCGCTGGGGGAAGGTGGTGTTGGTTGGTGGTCGCCGGGCTGAGGGGTTAGAGAGGCGCTAATGTGTGGGTGCTGGTGAGGGTGGCAGCCCAAGACGTCACGGTGCGCGCCGCGGGGTCCTCCACCATCATCACGGACGTGAGGGAGCGCGCGCGGTGCATCAGGTGGGTCATCTCTGGGGCCTCCTGACCGCAATGTGAAGGGCAGCGGCGGCACTGTGCTGAGGCGCGTGTAAGGGGAGCGCACGGGAGGCGACGGCTTCGAGGAGGTTCCGAATCAGTTCTTCTGAGTTACTTCTTCTGCAGTGGTGTTGTTCAGGTGGCAAGACGTGGCCACCATTGCATTACCCATGTGCAATCACTAATCCACAGCGTATCTTGCATATTCACCCTGCAAAGTCACGAAATGCTCTGAATGTGACAATTTCCAGCATTCTGAACGAGATTTGCGTAATATTTCACTTCATTTCACGATCATTTCCTGCTGCTCAATACACAATAAATATTTAGAAAATTATCAATGCCCAAAATATTTATCCAGATTTTGTCAAAGTTCCTCGACACACGGAAGAGATATTGGCAAAATTTATTTCCGCAAATGCGAAGTCCCCCTCTAAAAACTGGAAGGGGTGGGTTGGGGTCCCTTGGGTTTGGTGGGGAGGGGGGTAAATGAGGAGATGGGGAGGAGTCAGAGGACGGGGAGGTGATGGGGAGGTGAATTTGGGGGGGTTAAAAAACCGTTAAATGCATTACATCACGAGAAATATATCTTTTTGTATAGATTCCTTAGCAATAAAAGCATTTCTATCTTTGTGTTGCCAAATTATTGTGCAACGATTAAATGTGTATCTAATTATATCTACCAGTCTGTGGAAAACCTTGTTTCTGGTTATAAATTGTAAATGTTGTAGTATTAGCGACGATATCAAGGCATGCACTGTGTTGCGTTAGGTTTGGACCGTTTGCATCTTGTTTAGTTTACCAATATACAAAACAAATGGAGTCAATGTTTGCAAAAGTTTTGCAATACAGAAACAGAATAAATCAACAGAAAAACACAGGTTTGCCTAAGATATCTATTCAAAGCTACATTGTCTATCAGTGGCCTCTGAACCTAAATTTTGAACGAAAAACAAGGATTTTGCTGATTTTCGTAATATTTTAACACAGTTTGGTGTGTTTATATAAAAGACAAATAATATCTCACCGCGGTACATCAAGTCTACTGCCTCAAACGAATACATCTTGTTTATTGCATTATTGTGCATGTAACTAGATCAAAATCTCAAGAAAATAAACACCATATACTAATTTATTTGTACCAAAACATTTACATTGAACGATGAAAATAAGAAAACTCACTGGTACGAAAAACATTCACTTAGAGCTGAAAGAAAACCATGTGACGTCAAGAACAATAGATGAGAGAATGCACAGTATAAGAGGATCCAAGTATTTATAGAGCACTCTTATAAGATATCTGAAACTTTTTACTATAAATTGAAACTCCTTATTTTGGCTGTTTACTAAAGATATCTCTATTTCATCATTATTTCTCTGGATAATAGCATATTTTGTCTTTGGAAATTTAAATGTTGAATAGGAGAAAAGAATGGTCTAGCAGTAATATAAGAGGATCAAAGAGAGCACCCCACGAGATGCCACGAAGGTCACAAGTTTATGAGCATACCACAGAGGGTTTTCACAGAGGGTGCGAGGATATAGATGAAAAATTAAAGTAATATATATTTTTGCACGCGTATGGTATCTATTGTGACGAGAGAGATAAAAAAATATCAGGGAAATATATAATAAACAAATAAACGAATAAATAAATAAATATACAAATAAGCTTAATTGAATAAATATTATAAATTCAATTACGAAAAACAATCCATTATGATAATCGAGATATGACAAATTGTATATTTCAAGAAACAAGATTATGAAAAACTATGGAATTTCACAGCAATACTTAGAGATAACGATATCTAAAGAATTATACATGGAGAGATACTGAAGATACAAACTTAATATAACCTACACACCAAGAAATTATGGCTACCAATTAGATATATTAGGTAAAATAGAGATACTGAGAGACAAGTCCAGGGTGACAAAAAGAGATGGAGGGATTTAAACTATGGAGGAATATTGAGATAGTGGGAAATATAATTATGACTAGACAGAGAGAGAGAGAGTAGAGAGAGAAGAGAAGGAAGAGAGAGTGAGAGAGAGAGAGAGAGACCCATATCATTCTTCACCTGTCAACATCTGGGGAAGGTGGACCATAAATGTCCCCAGGTCTGTCTGCCTTTCTGTCGACGACCCTAAGTGTCTTGACACCCCCTCAACTTTTTCTTCATTAACTTGTGCAACATTCGCGGTCTAAGATCTAATTTATCAATCTGTACAACACCACCTCTCCTCTTCTAAACCTCATCTTCTTTTCCTCACATAAACTCAGGTGTCTGAGGCAACTGACGAAGTAGCTACTGTTTTTGTTTTGTAATGCAGTTTAGTACAGAGCAGAAATTCGTGTTTACCAAATGGTCCAGCGTCTCTTATTTTAACTTTTTATAAATTTCTAGAGATCTATTTAGGTTTTCAGAGGTATTTTCGTGACTCTAGGAAAAAAAGAATCCAGCTCTACGTGTTTCTTATGTAATTCAACTTATTACACAACAGGAATCCGTGTTATCATATCTTCCCGCGTCTTATCTGAACTTTTATCATGTTCTGGTCTGTATATTTAGGTTTTCAAAGGCATTTTCATGACTAGCACAAAAAATCCATCTATTCTTGTTTGTTCTGTAATTTTTATATAAACAGAAGAGAAACTCGTATCCTCCAACGATCTGGCGTCTTAACTTTCTTAATTTTTATCAGGTTCTAGTAGAAATTATGTACGTTTTTTATGTTTCTGGGTAAAAAAGAAAAAATCTATCTTTCCCTGTTTATTCTGTAATTCATTTAACTACAGCAGAAACAAGAACAACATGCTAAAACATTCCGGTTGCGTTTGCGAGAAGTTTTGTGGAAGCAGAGTTGTGAAATATTTGTCTGCAAATATTGTATACAAACGCCAAGGTCTGGAATACAGTAATGTCTCCAGTTTCTAGGAGTTTAAGATCCACTGCTATGTTCGGACTTGTTACTGTTTGTCTTATTCCACATTTAGCTTTTTTGGGGCCAGAAAATAATTTATGAGTGTAGGTTGCACTAGGAGAAAGAGAGAGAGAGAGAGGAGAGAGAGAGAGAGAATGTTTTAAGATATTATTTATTATTATTATTATTATTATTATTATTATTATTTATTATTATTATTATTATTATTATTATTATTACTGCTACATATTTCTCTCTCTCTCTCTCTCTCTCTCTACTTCTCTCTCTCTCTCTCTTCTCTCTCTCTCTCTCTCTCTCTCTCTCTCTCTCTTACAATAATAGTTTTACCCTTCTCTCTCATCCTCTCTCCCACTTCCACTCACTCACTCTCTCCCTCCTTTTGCAGCAAATCCCTGAGGATCAACGAGGACATGGTGGACCCAGAGATTGCAGCAGCAGCGCGAGAGAGAGAGAGAGAGAAGCAAGAGAGGAGGGAGAGGAAGGAGAGGAGGAGGAGAGAGAGGTGAGCCAGGAGGGAGGCACGTCAGAGAGAGAGGGAGAGGAAGAGGTTGATTCTGTTACAACAACAACTGCAACAACAACAACAGTTAGTCAGTGAGGAGGGGGAGGGGCCCGTCCTCTTATGCTGAGGATGAGGTATTGTTCAGGGTAAGTAGTAGTAGTAGTAGTAGTAAATGCATCATTTTTAAACTTTCCGAGATAATCTTATTTCAACAGGTAGAGATGAAAAAGTCTTCTAACTGACAAAAAAAAAACATTATCTATTTATTTTGTTATGTAGGCCAGCCAGCCGTGGGGGGGGGACAAAACTTCAATAAAAGAGACTCTCTGAGGATGTGGCTCCCCAAAATAGAATTGCAAATGGTAGCCAGAATTTACATGAATACTGGAGGGTGCTGTCAGGCCCAAACCAGCTCCCCATCTGTGCCTACTGCAGTGTCTGGCCAGCCACTAGTGTGTTTTGGGGGCTCAGACCAGCAGATTCCCACTGTTTATTCACTGTTTGTGTTGATGCAAGTGTCTGGCCAGCACATTGTGTGTTTTGGGGGGGCTCAGACCAGCAGATTCCCACTGTTTATTCACTGTTTGTGTTGACACAGTGTCTGGCCAGCCACTTGTGTGTTTTGGGGGCTCAGACCAGCAGATTCCCACTGTTTATTCACTGTTTGTGTTGATTTAGTGTTTGGCCAGCCACTTGTGTGTTTTGGGGGCTCAGACCAGCAGATTCCCACTGTTTATTCACTGTTTGTGTTGATCTAGTGTTTGGCCAGCCACTTGTGTGTATGTAGGGGACTCAGACCAGCAGATTCCCACTGAGTTTATCCACTGTTTGTGTTGATGCAGTGTTTGGGCCAGCCACTTGTGTGTGTTTTGGGGGCTCAGACCAGCAGAGTTCCTACTATTTATCCACTGTTTGTGTTGATCTAGTGTATGGCCAGCCACTTGTGTTTATGTAGGGGATTCAGACCAGCAGATTCCCACTGTTTATCCACTGTTTGTGTTGATCTAGTGTTTGGCCAGCCAGTTGTGTGTTTTGGGGGCTCAGACCAGCAGATTCCCACTGTTTATTCACTGTTTGTGTTGATTTAGTGTTTGGCCAGCCACTTGTGTGTTTTTGGGGGCTCAGACCAGCAGATTCCCACTGTTTATTCACTGTTTGTGTTGATCTAGTGTTTGGCCAGCCACTTGTGTGTATGTAGGGGACTCAGACCAGCAGATTCCCACTGTTTATCCACTGTTTGTGTTGATTGCAGTGTTTGGCCAGCCACTTGTGTGTTTTGGGGGCTCTGACCAGCAGATTCCTACTATTTATCCACTGTTTGTGTTGATCTAGTGTTTGGCCAGCCACTTGTGTTTATGTAGGGGATTCAGATCAGCAGATTCCCACTGTTTATCCACTGTTTGTGTTGATCTAGTGTTTGGCCAGCCAGTTGTGTGTTTTGGGGGCTCAGACCAGCAGATTCCCACTGTTTATTCACTGTTTGTGTTGATCTAGTGTTTGGCCAGCCACTTGTGTGTTTTGGGGGCTTCAGACCAGCAGATTCTCACTGTTTATTCACTGTTTGTGTTGATCTAGTCTTTGGCCAGCCACCACTTGTGTGTATGTAGGGGACTCAGACCAGCAGATTCCCACTGTTTATCCATTGTTTGTGTTGATGCAGTGTTTAGCCAGCCACTTGTGTGTATGTAGGGGACTCAGACCAGCAGATTCCCACTGTTTATCCACTGTTTGTGTTGATGCAGTGTTTGGCCAGCCACTTGTGTGTATGTAGGGGGACTCAGACCAGCAGATTCCCACTGTTTATTCACTGTTTGTGTTGATGCAGTATTTGGCCAGCCAACTTGTGTGTATGTAGCGGACTCAGACCAGCAGATTCCCACTGTTTATCCACTGTTTGTGTTGATGCAGTGTTTGGTCAGCCACTTGTGTGTTTTGGGGGCTCAGACCAGCAGATTCCTACTATTTATCCACTGTTTGTGTTGATCTAGTGTTTGGCCAGCCACTTGTGTTTATGTAGGGGATTCAGACCAGCAGATTCCCACTGTTTATCCACTGTTTGTGTTGATCTAGTGTTTGGCCAGCCAGTTGTGTGTTTTGGGGGCTCAGACCAGCAGATTCCCACTGTTTATTCACTGTTTGTGTTGATCTAGTGTTTGGCCAGCCACTTGTGTGTTTTGGGGGCTCAGACCAGCAGATTCTCACTGTTTATTCACTGTTTGTGTTGATCTAGTGTTTGGCCAGCCACTTGTGTGTATGTAGGGGACTCAGACCAGCAGATTCCCACTGTTTATCCATTGTTTGTGTTGATGCAGTGTTTAGCCAGCCACTTGTGTGTATGTAGGGGACTCAGACCAGCAGATTCCCACTGTTTATCCACTGTTTGTGTTGATGCAGTGTTTGGCCAGCCACTTGTGTGTATGTAGGGGACTCAGACCAGCAGATTCCCACTGTTTATTCACTGTTTGTGTTGATGCAGTATTTGGCCAGCCACTTGTGTGTATGTAGCGGACTCAGACCAGCAGATTCCCACTGTTTATCCACTGTTTGTGTTGATGCAGTGTTTGGCCAGCCACTTGTGTGTTTTGGGGGCTCAGACCAGCAGATTCCTACTATTTATCCACTGTTTGTGTTGATCTAGTGTTTGGCCAGCCACTTGTGTTTATGTAGGGGACTCAGACCAGCAGATTCCCACTGTTTATCCACTGTTTGTGTTGATCTAGTGTTTGGCCAGCCATTTGTGTGTTTTGGGGGCTCAGACCAGCAGATTCCCACTGTTTATTCACTGTTTGTGTTGATCTAGTGTTTGGCCAGCCACTAGTGTGTTTTGGGGGCTCAGACCAGCAGATTCTCACTGTTTATTCACTGTTTGTGTTGATCTAGTGTTTGGCCAGCCACTTGTGTGTATGTAGGGGACTCAGACCAGCAGATTCCCACTGTTTATTCACTGTTTGTGTTGATGCAGTATTTGGCCAGCCACTTGTGTGTATGTAGCGGACTCAGACCAGCAGATTCCCACTGTTTATCCACTGTTTGTGTTGATGCAGTGTTTGGCCAGCCACTTGTGTGTTTTGGGGGCTCAGACCAGCAGATTCCTACTATTTATCCACTGTTTGTGTTGATCTAGTGTTTGGCCAGCCACTTGTGTTTATGTAGGGGACTCAGACCAGCAGATTCCCACTGTTTATCCACTGTTTGTGTTGATCTAGTGTTTGGCCAGCCACTTGTGTGTTTTGGGGGCTCAGACCAGCAGATTCCCACTGTTTATTCACTGTTTGTGTTGATCTAGTGTTTGGCCAGCCACTAGTGTGTTTTGGGGGCTCAGACCAGCAGATTCTCACTGTTTATTCACAGTTTGTGTTGATCTAGTGTTTGGCCAGCCACTTGTGTGTATGTAGGGGACTCAGACCAGCAGATTCCCACTGTTTATTCACTGTTTGTGTTGATCTAGTGTTTGGCCAGCCACTTGTGTGTATGTAGGGGACTCAGACCAGCAGATTCCCACTGTTTATCCATTGTTTGTGTTGATGCAGTGTTTGGCCAGCCACTTGTGTGTATGTAGGGGACTCAGACCAGCA
>NC_087184.1:18050219-18117719 GCF_035594125.1 Scylla paramamosain
TCTGCATGGTCTCCTTGGCTCTCAGATAAGGATACTGTCAACAGGTTTGGGATTGCCAAAAAATCATAAGGAGCTATGTCTGAAAAGTTCAGAGAGAGAGAGAGAGAGAGAGAGAGAGAAAGAATGAGCAAGAGAAAGAGTAGGATGAAGCAAAGGAAGAGTCAAGAGGGAGGAAGAGAGAGTAGGACAAGAAAAAACAGAACAAATAAATCCCCTACACGTCTTGTCTCCATTCACACAAGCCATGAAAAGCTTGTCCATCCCTGAGTGCTCAGAAGCAGTGTTCCACTGATGATGTGGAAACTTGAGACACCCAATCATTTAATGGGCTTTAGTAGGTTTTGTCACCAGTCTTCTGTGTGTCACTGACTACATTTTGAAATTTTTATCTGTTCTATTTAATTTTGTGTGTATGTACACAATGTTTATGGTCAATAAACTATTTATAAAACTATTTATCTGTGTGAGTAAGATAAAAGCAGTTATTATTATTATTATTATTATTATTATTATTATTATTATTATTATTATTATTATTATTATTATTATTATTATTACACATTTTCCTCCTTGTATTTAAATATTATTATTATTATTATTATTATTATTATTATTATTATTATCATGAATTGTTCTTGTTTATAAATAAAATACTGTAACTGATTATTATTTTTTTTATCATTCATTTAGACTCTCTCTCTCTCTCTCTCTCTCTCTCTCTCTCTCTCTCTCTCTCTCTCTCTCTCTCTCTCTCTCTCTCTCTCGAATAAAATGACTGGTGAGGAACTCTAATAATTAAAGTGCTAAAAAATCCATTAAACTACGAGAAATAAGACAAATAATTAATGACACACCTAATAACACAAACAAGGAGTAATAAACAAAACCTAAGCCAGAAAACACGAAAAGATAAAACTATCATATAAAGAAATACGAAGTTAAAAAAAAAATCATGAATATCAAATAAATAACTCACATATAATCAATAAACACGTAAGGAACAGTAAATAAACAATTAAGCCATTCATTGCAAGGGCCACAGTCAGAAAGTGAAAAAAAAAAAATGCTTAGTTAAATACCGAGGCTAAATAAAACAAGGAATTAGACAAATGACAAATAATTAATAAATACATAAGGAATAATGAATAAACAAAAATTAAGCCAGGAAGACTATTATAATTATTGCAAGGAGACGATATGTATGTATGTATTGTATGTAATTCGAGGTTAAAATGGCTCAAATCTGACCCAACAGCAGGCCATAAGTGAAGGTGTTCCTCAAGGCAGGGAGGGGGGAGCAATGAATAGGGGAGGGGCTATAAACTATTGGGGGGATATTAATTAATGACGCATCCAGTTTAGCGTGTGTGTATATTTCGCGTTGTGATAATTTAAAGGTTTTCTCGCGTTTTTATCTTTATTTATTGATTGATTTTATTTATTTATTTTATTTTTTTGGCAGGTGTTATATTTGTTGAGTGTTTTAAGTAACTGTGGCTCATTGCATCAAAAACTCCATTCATTACCTTCGTGGGAAGGTTCAATTTGGCAAGGTTTTATTTCGCATTTTGGGTTTTGTAGTAAATTATGCATTTTCTCATATTTTTCTTTGCTGGTATTGTCCCTTCCACGCCATATATGACTGGAAAGTTGGGGGCGCCTTCCCCCCCCCCACCCTCCACTGCTACGTTTTTTTCTTAATCAGTCAGTCAACCAATCAATGAATCCCTTCATGAATCATACCCATTTCCAGGTGTCACCCCCACCCATAGATCTCTCATTCTGTCATGTATGAACAAGTGCTAAGGGCAAGCTGAACAAGTACAAAGGGCAAGCCAGCTGTCTCTTTTAATATTCTTGCCTGAAATAACATTACAAATGAGGGTCTATTAATCATCCATTAAATAATCCATTTTTATTGCTTTCTCATTCTTCTTGCTCTGTGTATTGTTAAATTGGATGGTTATATCATTGTCCCTTCCTGTGTTTTAGTGTGCCATTACCTGTCCTCTCTTCCAGCTGATATTTAGTTTGTACTAAAATAGACTGGCATAACTTTACAATTTATACACAAATAACAACATAAACCAATAATGCATTGATATTATGCATGATAGGAGTGGACATTTCCACTCTACATCATTAATGAATGCATGATGAGACGCACACTATTACAAAGCTAATGAGTTCAATACAAACACTCAATAACAATTTCAATAACTTTATTAAAAATAGCAATCTTTATAAATCATGAAACCAACATCAAATGCACAATAATGCAAACACTTTTTACACACACACTCTTTAATGATATTTCCTAATATACAGTATAATTCCAAACAGAGAGAGAGAGAGAGAGAGAGAGAGAGAGAGAGAGAGAGAGAGAGAGAGAGAGAGAGAGAGAGAGAGAGAGAGAGAGAGAGAGAGAGAGAGAGAGAGAGAGAGAGAGAGAGAGAGAGAGTGATGAACTACCTGGGGTCATAAATGCAAAGTACAGGTATCAGTCAGGCAAAGCATAGTGCTTGCCTGTCTCATATGGAATGTAAAAACATGGCTTCATATCATTCCAGACCTGGGATTATGGCCAAAAGTTACCAAGCAGTGCTGAGCAAAATCCAGTAGAGTAATATTCAGTATCATTGAATTACTGACAAAGTAAAGATCATTATGTGCAATGATACTCACTACCTAGGAGCATTTCAGGTTACTACCAAGAGTCTGACCATGCTGGCAGGGATGGTTAGGCTACAACACATTACATACTTCTCCATTCAAATCAGTCAGCTGATTAAATGGTGAGTTAAACCATTTTGATCATCTAAATCATATTAAGGCATTGGATGAGACCTGGACAGCTTGGGTCAACACCATACATAGGTACTCCACTACTCTGTGGGAGACACTTGATTGTGGCAAGAGTCATCACAATACCAAACACCATCCTTGACAAAGCACAGCATGGCCCACTCATCCACAGGAACCCAGCCATCTCTAAGGAGCAAATTAATGCTGCCCAGTGTCACTCCTCATCACTTTTAGGGAATAAGAAGTAGATCCCACCACCATCCCACCCCAGCACCATCTTTACATAGAATATAATACAGAGGATAGAGAAGGAACACAAACAGGGCACATGGTATGGTACAGAACACCAACCCTCACTTTTGGAAAACCCCAGCCACTCAGTAGGAGACCAGCCAGTCACCATGGCTATCACCTGGGGATTCTTAGGAACAGGTGTTAGGTATAGAATGAGAGATAGAGAAAACTCCCAATACATTTCAAGTCTATACGCAAGTCTCCATAGATAGACAAAAAAGTGTTCATGAATTAAACACAATATTGTAAGTTTTAAATGTTATGTGGTACCTTAGATAGATGGACAGGTCACTTGAGAAGAGAAAATAAGAAATGTCTTAGGAAGAGTATTTTGTCATATGTATGAATATATATGACTGTATGACATAGATGACTGGTGAAGTAGATTTTGTCCCTTATCAGAGTGGTTGTGTAGCTGAAACAAATTAATGATTATCAAAACAGAGACACATTTGAGCTGATTGGTGAATTACAGTTTCAGAGTGGATACGGCATACACTGGGATGATAAAACTACTGCAGTCATAAAGTAGATGAAAAAATACTGTGGGGAGGAATGTAAAGCAGTAAAATATGCAAAAAGAAAGAAAGAAAGAAAGAAAGAAAGAAAGAAAGAGAGAGAGAGAGAGAGAGAGAGAGAGAGAGAGAGAGAGAGAGAGAGAGAGAGAGAGAGAGAGAGAGAGAGAGAGAGAGAGAGAGAGAGAGAGAGAGAGAGAGAGAGAGAGAGAGAGAGAGAGAGAGAGAGAGAGAGAGAGAGAGAGAGAGAGAGAGAGAGAGAGAGAATGATGTGACATGACATCTTTAAGTACAAATGAGTACGAGTATATAGTAACCATACACTGATACTTGTCCCCTTATACAGTGATAAGTTTACCCAAACACAATGGACACGGATGGAACTTTTGGAGGCTAAAGTGCTCCAGGTGACTGGTGGACTCCATTTCATTGCGGAGGTCCAGGATTCTCTGCACAGTTGGGCTTTTGGTGTCAGTGGAAGTGGTGGCAGTGTGGCAGCAGTAACAGTTTTGGTCTTTCTATGGGCAAGTTCTGTAGGATTCATATTCTGCCTCCTCATGAGGGACATCAGTGTGAAGGGTCAACAGAGCATCAATTCCCTCCTCAGGCAAAGAATGATGGATGCAATTTTCTGTTTCTTGTTGTTGCTCCACCTTTTCAGAGTGCTTGAGGCGCTCGTCAGCCACCTTTCCACTGCTGGTGGGTGTCTCAGACTCACTGGTTCCTGTTCCACATCAAGAGTGTTAGCAGATGCCACTTGTATTTCATCTACTTAGTACATTACATCATTACATAAATAACTGGTGTTATCTGATATTAAAGTGCTAATGAGCAACATGCCAGAGAAATCTGTTTATTTCAAGAAAATTATGAAGATAATAATAATGTTTCGTTGCACTTCATAAGATGGCTCAGTTTTTACTACTCACCAACACTGCTAAAGATAGCAACTGGACTCTTAAGGACGCTGCTTATCTTCTCGAGCTGCTGAAGGTCATGATCTGCTTCCTTTTCCTGCACCAGCTTTGATATCAAATCCTGCAGGAAACAACTGTGTTAATTCACATTTTGAATAAATCTAATAGATGAAATTTCACTTACAACACCTTATGTGTCTCTGGTGACTCATGGAGGACAGATACATCACCTGAGAGTAAATGGTCAGTGAAGAAGTTGACCCTTGATCCTGGCTAATCACATTAAGTACATTAAACACTCCTGTTAACTAATAAATGAGGGATAGATTTCTCTGGAAGGTTACATTACACTACTTCCCTGGCATTTGAAAACATTTTGCTCTACATGAACTCATATGGAAGCTTTACTGCAACATTAAATCTCAGCTAGATGCCAGATGGTGTAGCCTCCATCACAGAGCAAGGTAATGATATGAAGGCTTAGTACTTTGGTCAACACCTGAATAAGAACCGTTTGAGATGCAGCAGAGATCACTAACCTGCCAGCAATTGAATAAGAAGTGTGTGAGATGCAGCAGAGATCACTAACCTGCCAGCAATTGAATAAGAAGTGTGTGAGATGCAGCAGAAATCACTAATCTGCCATGACATGAATAAGAAGTGTGTGAGATGCAAAAGAGAGCACTAACCTGCAGAGTGGTTTTGCTTCATTTCCTCTCATTCATGATGGAGGCTGGCAAGGTCTAACTCGCGTTCTCGAGCTTGTTGCTTCATCACTCCTCGCTGCAACTGGTAGATGGTGATGTAGTCACCTGAAGAAGGATAAAATTCTTCATTAAAAGACCAAGGAAATGGCATACAGTAAACAGTAAACACTTCCTCCACTTCACTTTTACAGATGATTCAAATGAGCAAAAAACATGCATACACCGATGGACTCTGTCTCCTCATGCACTACAGCATGCTTAAGCTGCTACTTCCTGTCACTTAGCTCAGCCACCTCCTTCATGCTGCAAGTTAACCTGCTCTCCAGGACCCTGTGAGCCTCCTGCAGTTGTTGCAGCTTCTGTTAAAGCTCAGTTCCTCCCAATCCTGTTGTTTCTCCTGATAAAACAATAAGTTTGTTTCTCTCAACTTTTCTTAATACAGCCTCAATAAACAAATCCAATAACAATGCTTTTATTTTGTTATTAATTCAAAAAATTGAGCAACAGTGAGGAAAAATTATTTGCTTTATTATTAGAGAATATAAACTTTCTTACCTTTTGGTTCAGTTATGACATCTTCAGACAACTTTTCATGAGCAAGAGATTCTCCCAGCAGTTTGTTATACTTATCCCTCTCACAGTCTAGCTGAACCTGAAGACTGCAGCACTCACTCTCCAACCTGCTAACCTCAGATGTCAGTGTAGCCACTTGACCCAGCAATTTCCCCTTGGTATCTGTACCTGGAGGTGAAAAATTGATGCAACAGAGGGCCAGACAAGAATGACCAATGGAAGTAATTAGACGTAATGTAAGAAGTGGGTATAAGACTAAGGGAAATAGAAGGGCAATGGAGAGAGGGTTAGATGCACCAGAAATGTCTGTGGAGCCAGGAAAAATTTTAACTTGTAACAGAGATAACTAAGAGCAACTGTGAATGAATAAATGTGATGTAGCCTCGACCCATGACTGGGAAAATGCAAAAGCAGCACCTCAGACACCAGGACCATGATGACTGGCAGCTCCCAAAATTAGCTGCTGGCTTTTGTACTCCTAGTCACCACAGGAGGCTCATCCACAGCTAATCCTATCAGCTGATCATCTTGGGTGAAGTAATTGTTTATCAGTCTGGCTGTTGAGTCCTGATGCAGAGATGTGTGTGTGTGTGTGTGTGTGTGTGTGTGTGTGTGTGTGTGTGTGTGTGTGTGTGTGTGTGTGTGTGTGTGTGTGTGTGTGTGTGTGCACTTTGGAAAGCCTCCCTCCAAGGAGAATGTCAGTTTGATATACAAATATATATTCATGTGGATGGTAGCTCACATTTAGCTTCTGAGTTCTCACATGAAGACATGCCATCCTTGTCTTTTTCCTCTGAGGGAGTGACTTTATACTCTGTGATAAGTGCATGCAGCTCACTATTCTGTCTTGTGACGTTTTTGATTTCTATCTGTGAAAGACACAAGAAGGCAGTAAGTTAACTTGTTTAACATGCCACATCATTTTATATATATTATGCCAAGTTTAAACAGGAAAGCCTCACCAGAAGCATCAACTAAAGACCAAAGTGATTAACAAATCTTTCACTTTACCACCCTTAATGACAAAAGCTGCTGATGTAGCATCCCATCCATATCCTGCATTTTTACACCTTCATGATTCCATTAGATTACATTAGATTACATTAGAACAGTATGTGACCAATGACGTCTCCATTCTACATTGCCATGACAAGAATACAGGGCTTTACTGAACATAAACCAAGGACGCCTCCATTCTACATTGCCATGACAAGAATACGGGGCTTTACTGAACATAAACCAAGGACGCCTCCATTCTACATTGCCATGACAAGAATACAGGGCTTTACTGAACATAAACCAATGACGCCTCCATTCTACATTGCCATGACAAGAATACAGGGCTTTACTGAACATAAACCAAGGATTCCCTCCTCCTCTCTCTAAGGGTTAGGGTTCTCTCAACAGTTACAGCGTGGTGTGAGAGATGCAGTGCTGTCAAGGCTTTACTATTTACAGGAAGCAACACACCAATAAATAAATGTTACTTTGGAAATGAAACTGAATAATCAAAGGCTTTATATCTCATGAACTTCCCTTCTTTAATAAACTGTCTTCAAGCTGACAGACTCCAGTAGTATTGCATCTTAGGAATATTCTACAGCTGATTTCATAATAACTGCTCTCTAAAACTGACTACATGCCTCCTTCCCTGCCTCCTACAGACTCTACTCAACAATTGTTGCTATTCTGTTCATGCTGGTGTGACAGTTAACCAGTATATTAATTCCTTAGTTATGTACACTCTAGAATGGTGGTTCATTTTATCTACCAGTGATTTGAATTCCCAGCTTCTAAGTATTACATTATTATTTGTTGATTGGTACCATTTGTATGCAATCAGAGAAAGATTTCAATATAAAAACATATCCATGTTACTGTTACCTTTCAGAATGTAAACCAAAATGAAAGCTATGTAAATTCTTACTTTAGATTATGTTGTCATTTCATTGAATGATGTAATTTCTTGGTTCTTGTGCTTCTTCAAATGCAGTCCCTTGTCTGGTTTCTCTGTCAATTCTAATTTCTTATTGCTCTGTGGAAAAACAAAGTGCAAATGTTTAGGATGAACTGATTCAATAATATTGCTTTCACAATTTCAATATTGTTCACAATTTCTGCAGGAAGTTTACTCCATATATTTACTATACGATTAAAGAAAAAATGTTTGGCCTTGTGGGATTTAAAACGTTTGGGTATAATCTTGAATCCATTATTTCTTGTTAGGTAGAATGAATGAGGAGGAGGAGGAGGAGGAGGAGGAGGAGGAGGAGGAGGAGGAGGAGGAGGAGGAGGAGGAGGAGGAGGAGGAGGAAGGAGGAGGAGGAGGAGGAGGAGGGAGAAACAAAGATAGGAGGGAAGGAAGAAAGGAAGAAAAGGGAATAAGAGAGAGAGAGAGAGAGAGAGAGAGAGAGAGAGAGAGAGAGAGAGAGAGAGAGAGAGAGAGAGAGAGAGAGAGAGAGAGAGAGAGAGAGAGAGAGAGAGAGAGAGAGAGAGAGAGAGAGAGAGAGAGAGAGAGGAGTTGGTAAGGAAAATTATTACAATGGTCCAAGGTGAAGAACAGGGACTGGAATGAGAAGTGGAAGAAGCATATAGAATTGGAAAATATAGTGAAGGAG
This sequence comes from Scylla paramamosain, assembly GCF_035594125.1. Classification (NCBI taxonomy): domain Eukaryota; kingdom Metazoa; phylum Arthropoda; class Malacostraca; order Decapoda; family Portunidae; genus Scylla; species Scylla paramamosain. Next base: position 18,058,649 of record NC_087184.1, read on the forward strand.
GTAAAAGACCATTAAAAGTGAGAATGAGATCCCAAGTTACAGTAAAGGAGATCCTAGTGAGAACTGGGAAGCTGGCTGAAAATTCAGAATACAAGAATATTTGGGTAAAAAAGAGATATGAACTTGGAAGAAAGGGAAAAAGAGAAGGATCTGAGGAATGAAGCCAAGCAAAAAAAACGAGAGAAGTACAGAGACCGAGAAGCAGAAATTTTATTGGAGGGTACTAGATATGAAACTAAGGAAATGGTATATTCAGGAAAGGGAACAAGAAATGAAAGAACCACAACAGCAGACAGACAAATTGCATGTGGTGGGAGAAGTAGTATATTAAGAGTAATATATACAAAACAAACTTCATGTAAACAAATAAAATTTTCAGAAAACTTGTCACACAAAACCTTATTAACAACTCACCTTCTCCTTCTGCGGCATTTCCTTCCTTCTTATCTTTCTCCTTTCCTTCTCCATCTTCCTCCTCCTCCTCCTCCTCCTCTCCTTCCTCTTTCTTTCCACCTTCCTCCTCCTCTTGTGACTCTTAACTCTCTTCCTCCTCGTCCTCCTCTTCCCCTGTGCTTCCCTCCTCTGAAAGAAAAGACTTGTTTAAAAAGCAAGAAAATATAGTAGTAATAGTAAAAAAAAGTCAATGAAATGAAAGTTTATACACATATGAAATTAGTGAAAATTTGACACCAAACATTCTCTATCTGTAACATTACATCAGAATGACGAGAACACAAGATATGAAAAGTGAAAGGGAATGATGTATATAACAAAGAAAAACATTGTATAATGACATATGACAGGAAAATAATCTTGTATACTTGTCCCTTAAATACTTGCTTCCTTGTATATTAACTCCCAAAATGCTCATTCCTTGTACTCTCATTTTCAAAACACCTCTTCCTTATATATTGTCACTCAAACACTCCTTTCTTGTACACTTATTCCCAAATCATTCCTGTCTTCCTGTATTCTCATTCTCCAAACACTCCTGCCTCTGCACACCCAGTTCCTCAAAACATTTCTTCATTGTTTACTCATTCCCCAAACACACCAACTTTCTTGTATACTTAGCTCTCAAAAGATGCATTTTTAAACATCCATAACTCCTTTTATTTTCATTCCCCAAACACTCCTGGCTGTGCACACTCCAGCACGTTAACACCACACACACATTCACACTCTTAATATCATCTGTCAGCCCCTAGTGGAAAGGGACAATCTTGTGGCCCACCATACTACACCTCAGGAGGTCAGACACAGCATTCAGTTAACAAAAAATCACATTAACACCCACTCCCCACAGAACATAGTAACACAAAATCAGATTAACACTCACCCCAACGTCACATTCACAAGACAAGTTCTCATCCCACAGCCGTAAACTGTTTGCGGCCACCTACGAGGACCTTGCCAAGAAGATGCTTGCCTACACAACCCCAACGGACACAGCTCTGTACCGGCGCATCCCGGCTAACACGACAGGCCTCGCCAGCATCCTCTTCTTCATCGAGCGACTCCAGAGGTGCTACATACCCACGGGGGAGAAGCCTGTTAGCATGGGAGTTGCTGCTGGCTGGTACATGTTGTCAGCTCTCCTACAACAAGGTGAGGACCTGTTGAGGTGTAAGACTGGTCAGTTCAAGTGTTGGAGCATTTAGTGTTTGGTAAGATGGCTGGTACATGTTGCCAGCCCTCCTACAGCAGGGTGAGGACCTGTTGGGGTATGAGACTAAGTTGAATGCAAGGGTAGTGGTGTTTAATGTTTGATAAGATGGGAATACAGAAAGACAGTTATTAAAGGATATATTTAAAACTGGGAAACTTTACATGATACCTGGTGTATTTTCATAATTGAGCTGATATTAACTTGAATTAGTTCTGGCATGAGCAATATAAGCAAGTTGATATGGATATCAAGTAATGTATTTAATTTTATCAGTAGTTCTCTTCATATGATGATATCAACAGTTTTCTTAGTAAGATATGAGATATAAATCTTTTAGAAATGATGAGAAAAACTCTTAAATTGCATTTTCATCTCTGAAACATTTTAAAATGGTCTTTTCTACATTTTTAAATTTAAAAAGATGTGTTACTTTCAAAGATTTTAAATTGCCTTTGCATCATCCTCCATGTCTTAAAATTGCCTTTTCATGGCATCTTTCCCTCCTCCTCTTCCTCCTGCAGGCTCCAACACCTACCCAATCAGCACTGCAGCACCGGTAATCTACTGGGTTGGCTACAGTGTGTCCCTCATTGTGTACACATCATACTCTGCCACACTGGTCTCACATCTTGCTGTGGAGCAGCCTGCACCTCTGCCATTCAGCAACCTGCGGGACCTGTCTAGGCAGTCAGGCTGGGATGCTGGATGCAACAACAATGACCTCTTCCAAGTGACAGCCTCGGTGGGTCCTTGGCTTCTTGCTGTGTGAACTGATATACCATCCAGTGGTTGAGAGTTGAGGAGAGAGAGAGAGAGAGAGAGAGAGAGAGAGAGAGAGAGAGAGAGAGAGAGAGAGAGAGAGAGAGAGAGAGAGAGAGAGAGAGAGAGAGAGAGAGAGAGAGAGAGAGAGAGAGAGAGAGAGAGAGAGAGAGAGAGAGAGAGAGAGAGAGAGAGAGAGAGAGAGAGAGAGAGAGAGAGAGAGAGAGAGAGAGAGAGAGAGAGAATTTTGTTCAGTGCCAGATTTAGGAGTCCACAAAAAGACCAGCTGCCCAGGAGCCTCCACAATCTGGGGTCTCCACAATCTGAGGAGTCTCCCACATAAATATTCTGTAAGTGAAAGAAACTTAAATTAATCAAACACTAGTTTTCTATGAACTAAATATTTTTTTTATTACTATCAAAATAACCACTTGTTTCATTTACACTAAATAAATATGTTCCTTTCACTATAATATATTATATGTATTAAAAACTGCATGGAATACAGATACAAAAATATTAATATAAATATTTCAGGTAGATGGCCTCCACACTCAGGCTGCTCACAGGCCTCCACAGACACAAATCCAGCCCTTGATTTGTAAATTAATTATTTTATTTAATTATTTATTTTTCCTTTGTAAGAGGAGCACTGCCTTAGGGAGGGAGAGAGAGAAAGAGAATAATAAAAAAACAAAAAAAAAACAGATGCCATTTCTTTAAGAAATGGCATCTGTAATAATAATCTGTTATATGCCATAATAAATTATGGCATATAACATAAAATGTTATATGCCATTTGATAACAGTTTTCTATAGATCTAAGTGTAACTCAGTAAGTTTGTAACACAATCTCCCTTTCCTAAATCCAAATTGCTTTATTATCACTGGGAGAGGCTGGGATGGACTGGGAGAGGCTGGAATGCACTGAGAGAGGCTGGGATGGACTGGGAGAGGCTGGGATGGACTGGGAGAGGCTGGAATGCACTGGGAGAGGCTGGGATGGACTGGGAGAGGCTGGAATGCACTGAGAGAGGCTGGGATGGACTGGGAGAGGCTGAAATGCACTGGGAGAGGCTGGGATGGACTGGGAGAGGCTGGGATGGACTGGGAGAGTCTAGGATGCACTGGGAGAGGCTGGGATGGACTGGGAGAGGCTGGGATGGACTGGGAGAGGCTGGAATGCACTGAGAGAGGCTGGGATGGACTGGGAGAGGCTGGGATGGACTGGGAGAGGCTGGAATGCACTGAGAGAGGCTGGGATGGACTGGGAGAGGCTAGGATACACTGGGAGAGGCTGGGATGAAAAGGCTGGGGCTGGGGCTGAGGCTGGGGGAAAAGGTCAAGAATGTTGGGTGTATCTCCAAGACAGTCAGGAATACGAGTAGGGTGTTGCACCAATTGCTCTAGGTCATGGAGGATAGCAAAGTTGTAGGCTAGTTCACCAGGATGGTCAGTGAAGGGAGAGGAAAGCCAAAGCTGGTGGTGAACATTGAAGTCTCCAAGAATGGAGATCTCTGCAAAAGGGAAGAGGGTCAGAATGTGCTCCACTTTGGAAGTTAAGTAGTTAAAGAATTTCTTATAATCAGAGGAGTTAGGTGAGAGGTATACAGCACAGATAAATTTAGTATGAGAGTGACTCTGTAGTCGTAGCCAGATGGTGGAAAACTCAGAAGATTCAAGAGCGTGGGCACGAGAGCAGGTTAAATCATTGCGCACATAAACGCAGCATCCAGCTTTGGACTGAAAATGAGGATAGAGAAAGTAAGAGGGAACAGAAAAGGAGCTACTGTCAGTTGCCTCAGACACCTGAGTTTCAGTGAGGAAAAGAAGATGAGGTTTAGAAGAGGAGAGGTGGTGTTCTACAGATTGAAAATTAGATCTTTGACTGCGAATGTTGCAGAAGTTAATGAAGAAAAAGTTGAGGGGGTGTCAAGACACTTAGGGTCTTTGACAGAAAGGCAGTCTGACCTGGGGACATTTATGGTCCCCTCCCCAGATGGGGACTACGAGGCTGGTGTAGGAGTCGCCACGATGATTTTAAAATTTTTGAGTGAAGGGTGTGTGTGTTATTAGGTGCTTGTAGTTTTGTGTGGAGGAAGAGAGTTGTCTTTAGAGGGCAGGCTATGACTGCCCCCTTGTGTTGTGAGACACAAAGGGAAACGTTCAGCGAGGTCACAGCTGGGTTTAATGATAAGTTCACAGCACCCCCTGAACAGTGCTTTAGACCTCACTGGTAGTAATTATCATTTAGGCAGATGTCTACTGCCTCCTCATATATATATATATATATATATATATATATATATATATATATATATATATATATATATATATATATATATATATATATATATACCCAGCCAACATTGGATAATGGGAGGCATGTGGGTGTTTTGTGGGCTACTTTATGGGTCCCATGTGGGCTACCCACATTACTGTAAAACACAGGTTGTTCTTGGAGATTTAAACTTTTTGCATTTATAAATATTCATTCACATGACAGTAAAGATTCATTTTACTAACATGCCAGTTTCTCTTAAACCAAGCAATTTACGTGTAATCTTATCTTACAAATGGCTTGAGGCATTCTCTAACCCTCTTGGAAAGTTGACAGATATAAGTAATACTGCTAATTTTCATTGAAATATTAAAAGAAAATTAAATAAATAAATAAATAAATAAAATAAATAAATAAATAAATAAATAAAAATCTTTTGGTTCAGTGATGTTCCTCATTTTTTGTCCAAGGTTCTAACCATACCTAAACTAACTTAACAACACCAAAACTAACCTAACCATACCTGCTGTAACCTAACCATACCTAAACTAACTTGACCACACCAAAACTAACCTAACCATACCTGCTGTAATCTAACCATACCTAAACTAACTTAACCACATCCAAACCTAACTACACCCAAACTAACCTAACTGTACTTGCTGTAACCTAACCATACCCAAAACTAACCTAACTACACCCAACCATATCAAACCTAACCTAACCATACCTAAACTCAAGGCAAGGTATGGCGTGTCTAGCCAGTGGTAGCCATAATTATTTCCTATTTTCATCAATAAGAAAAGGCATTGAATTCAATTTTAAAAAAACGTTTCAATTATTGTTAAAGGTTTGTAGAAAAGAATATGGTAATTGTCTAGAGTCCTTACCGGGCCTTATTACTGGTCTATTCACTTCAATTCTTTTACACATACCTTCACATGCACCTAAAACATCATTTTAAAGTGGGGGACAAATGCCCCCTTCCCTCTAGTCCAGCAAAATTGGGGACATGTGGGAAGGTTAGGTTAGGTTAGGTTAGGTTAGGTTAGTTGTTAGGTTATGTTAGGTTAGGTTAGGTTAGGTTAGATTAGGTTACCTAACCTAACATAATGTAACCTAACCTAACCTAACATAACCTAACCTAACCTAACCTAACCTAACCTAACCTAACAACTAACCTAACCTAACCTAACCTAACCTTCCCACATGTCCCCAATTTTGCTGGACTAGAGGGAAGGGGGCATTTGTCCCCCACTTTAAAATGATGTTTTAGGTGCATGTGAAGGTATGTGTAAAAGAATTGAAGTGAATAGACCAGTAATAAGGCCCGGTAAGGACTCTAGACAATTACCAAGAATATATCAAGAGCTAGTGTTATTTCATAAGATAGGTAATGAAATACTGGCACATTAATAAAAGTGATATCAAGCCTCAATATACTGACATACGGTAATAACAGTGTAGTACCATCACAATCACCAGCACCACCACCTTACCATTTATATCACTAGACAACCACCTCTACACCGTACGTAATGTACTTTCCACATATAATGCATACCTTTGGGCAAATTGGTGTCAGCGGAGCATTGAATGAATGCCTCTTGGCACTTGCTGGGAGACTGGATGCCTTGGTAATCTGCAGGGATCACCACTTTTTAACACAGGCTAACTTCTTACTTTACACGTTATGGAAGGCATCAAGTATGGCTTCAAGCATTTTAAAGTATTCACAACATTGTCGAGTGCAATTTAAGATACCTTACTTCTGAACTGGTGTGAACCGCCAACGTACTGTTTACAGCACCCGCTGGGTTTAAAACGTATGTTCACTTTTTAAATCTCTGAATTAAAGTATATTGCATTTTCAAGTTCAAAAATTAAAAATATTATTGCATAAAAATAATGCACTTTTCTTTCTCTTTCCACAAGTTACCTCCAGCAGATTATTAAAGGTAGGTGGAAATTTTATTTAGAGCATGATGAACCCAGCCGTTAGCAGGAAGGCGGCACAACAACGTCAGCGGCGCACCTACAGAGTGAGAAGAGATATTTTCGCTGAGTACGACGATGCTGAGTTACTGAAAAGATTCAGATTGGACCGTGCTGGTATTGTTGCAGTGACTGATATAGTGAGAGACAAGCTGCAAAGTAAAACTGAAAGAAATAGAGCCTTGACCCCTGAGATGGTGGCCATCACATTACGATATTTAGCCACAGGAAAAATGCAACAGTGCAGTTGTGATGATTTTGGAACAACGCAGCCCACTATCAGCCGTGCAATATCACAGACAATTGATGCACTGGCTGACCCAGAAGTAATCTGCCAGTTCGTGGCTTTCCCTCACACCCAGCGTGAAGTGCAGCAAAAACAGGCAGAGTTCATGCAAGTAACTCAGTTTCCCGGTGTTGTGGGAGTGATTGATGGTACTCATATAAGAATTGTGTCTCCTCATGTCGATGAACATGTATATGTGAACAGGAAACGCTATCACAGCATAAATGTGCAAGTAGTATTTGATGCTCACTATAAGATTCTTGACATTGTGGCAAGGTGGCCTGGCTCAGTCAACGATGCAAGAATACTAGATAAGTCAGCACTCAAACTGATGTTTGAGGAACAACATGTACCTGCAGGATGCTACCTTCCCGGGGACAGTGGCTATCCCTGTAAGCAGTGGCTCCTCACTCCTTACCTTCGCCCTCAAACTGTTGCACAAGCTAATTATAACAGGTGGGTTTATTTGTAAATAGTGTTCTGTTAGGTTTAGATATGCTTTGAACGAATCTAGTAGCTTTCTCCCCAGGGCCGCCCTCCCGCGTGTGCCCGCAGCCCCTACAAGAACCGGTCCCTGCCCCCCTTTGGGCACGCTCTCCTCCCAAGGCTAAGTCCCCGGGGCGTGGCCGCCCAAACTAACCCCCCTCCTCCCAACAGTTCCAGTACCTTACGATGCAGCCGAGGGGACTGACGCCACCACCACCACTGCCACCACCGCCACAACAAGGGTTATTCAAATGGGGAACATGCTTCAGGTGTTGCCCCAAGATGCCTCAGCCCCGCAGCCCCACTTCCCTATGATAGTGCAGGCAGGGAATGTCATACAGGTGAGAGAGAGAGAGAGAGAGAGAGAGAGAGAGAGAGAGAGAGAGAGAGAGAGAGAGAGAGAGAGAGAGAGAAAGTTTTTTACATACAGAAAGGAGAGACAGAGATAGAAAATCAATCTTACTACTACTACTACTACTACTACTACTACTACTACTACTACTTCTGAGCACCTCCTTCCTCTCAGGTTGTTCCAGCTGACAACACGCAGGTATTAGGGGCAGAAGTCGTTGGAGTTGGTCGGGTCATGCAAGTGGTCGGAGTCCCAGGCTTTCCCCCGACCCCAGCCCCAGACCCCTGCCCCAGCCACCCCTCTCCCTGTGACCCCTGCCCAGTCATCCCTCACCCCCTCCTGCCCCCCTGCGGTGCTGCCAGCGGGGGTGATGGGAGGTGGAGGTGGGCCACACACACCTGGGTTAGCTGTGGCTTGGCTTATCTCCCTCCTCAGCAGGTGAGAGAGAGAGAGAGTGTATATACATCTGTTGTTATTGTATTTATTTGTCTATATTTTCCTTACAGAGTGATTGATTGATTAAATGATATATATTGGTGTTAATATATACAGACAGACTGGTATATAGACATTCTGATATGTGATGGCCAGTCCATGGAGCACAAGGTCTTTGTGGACTAATGAATATTTTACACTAAGGTTTAAGACCAGTGTTTTATTCAGCTATCATGAAAAAAAAAAGAAAAAGACAGTACATAATTATTTAGTAAGTAATTCATAACTTTAACCCAATCAAATTATAGATACATGCAAAAAAGAATTATATCAATAACAAAAGTAAATAATAATAATAATAATAATAATAACTATTACAAATTACAAACAATTACATATGTTTATAATAGTAGAGCTGATTACAATTTGAAAACTAATAAATACAATGAATAATTACTTGTTAAGTGTTGTTTTATCAGTAATTTAAAGGAATGTAATGGTTTGTTTTTAACTGTGTCCGAGAGCCGGGTCCAGTGCTTGGTTCCTCGTGAGACGACACTCTGTTGGGGCACGGGAGGTTCAGCAGAAGGGTGTCCTCAAGTTACCTGTCTGTCTTAACTGAATATCATGAGCCCGTGTTCTCTTGTGTTTGTATTAAGAGCTTTGTATACAAACGCCAAGGTCTGGAATACAGTAATGTCTCCAGTTTCTAGGAGTTTAAGATCCACTGCTATGTTCGGACTTGTTACTGTTTGTCTTATTCCAAATTAGCTTTTTTTGGGGCAAGAAATAATTTATGAGTGTAGGTTGCACTAGGAGAAAGAGAGAGAGAGAGAGAGAGAGAGAGAGAGAGAGGAGAGATAGAGAGAGAGGAGAGAGAGAGAGAGAGAGAGAGAGAGAGAGAGAGAGAGAGAGAGAGAGAGAGAGAGAGAGAGAGAGAGAGAGAGAGAATGTTTGATATTATTATTATTATTATTATTATTATTATTATTATTATTATTATTATTATTATTATTATTATTATTATTATTATTACTGCTACATATTTCTCTCTCTCTCTCTCTCTCTCTCTCTCTCTCTCTCTCTCTCTCTCTCTCTCTCTCTCTCTCTCTCTCTCTCTCTCTCTCTCTCTCTCTCTCTCTCTCTCTCTCTCTCTCTCTTACAATAATAGTTTTACCCTTCTCTCTCATCCTCTCTCCCACTTCCACTCACTCACTCTCTCCCTCCTTTTGCAGCAAATCCCGAGGATCAACGAGGACATGGTGGACCCAGAGATTGCAGCAGCAGCAAGAGAGAGAGAGAGAAGCAAGAGAGGAGGGAGAGGAAGGAGAGGAGGAGGAGAGAGAGGGAGGCCAGGAGGGAGGCACGTCAGAGAGAGAGGGAGAGGAAGAGGTTGATTCTGTTACAACAACAACTGCAACAACAACAACAGTTAGTCAGTGAGGAGGGGGAGGGGCCGTCCTCTGATGCTGAGGATGAGGTATTGTTCAGGGTAAGTAGTAGTAGTAATGCATCATTTTTAAACTTTCCGAGATAATCTTATTTCAACAGGTAGAGATGAAAAAGTCCTCTAACTGACAAAAAAAAAACATTATCTATTTATTTTGTTATGTAGGCCAGCCAGCCGTGGGGGGGGACAAAACTTCAATAAAAGAGACTCTCTGAGGTGTGGCTCCCCAAAATAGAATTGCAAATGGTAGCCAGAATTTACATGAATACTGGAGGGTGCTGTCAGGCCAAACCAGCTCCCCATCTGTGCCTATGCAGTGTCTGGCCAGCCACTAGTGTGTTTTGGGGGCTCAGACCAGCAGATTCCCACTGTTTATTCACTGTTTGTGTTGATGCAGTGTCTGGCCAGCCACTTGTGTGTTTTGGGGGCTCAGACCAGCAGATTCCCAGTGTTTATTCACTGTTTGTGTTGATGCAGTGTCTGGCCAGCCACTTGTGTGTTTTGGGGGCTCAGACCAGCAGATTCCCAGTGTTTATTCACTGTTTGTGTTGATTTAGTGTTTGGCCAGCCACTTGTGTGTTTTGGGGGCTCAGACCAGCAGATTCCCACTGTTTATTCACTGTTTGTGTTGATCTAGTGTTTGGCCAGCCACTTGTATGTATGTAGGGGACTCAGACCAGCAGATTCCCACTGTTTATCCACTGTTTGTGTTGTATGCAGTGTTTGGCCAGCCACTTGTGTGTTTTGGGGGCTCAGACCAGCAGATTCCTACTATTTATCCACTGTTTGTGTTGATCTAGTGTTTGGCCAGCCACTTGTGTCTATGTAGGGGATTCAGACCAGCAGATTCCCACTGTTTATCCACTGTTTGTGTTGATCTAGTGTTTGGCCAGCCAGTTGTGTGTTTTGGGGGCTCAGACCAGCAGATTCCCACTGTTTATTCACTGTTTGTGTTGATCTAGTGTTTGGCCAGCCACTTGTGTGTTTTGGGGGCTCAGACCAGCAGATTCTCACTGTTTATTCACTGTTTGTGTTGATCTAGTGTTTGGCCAGCCACTTGTGTGTATGTAGGGGACTCAGACCAGCAGATTCCCACTGTTTATCCATTGTTTGTGTTGATGCAGTGTTTAGCCAGCCACTTGTGTGTATGTAGGGGACTCAGACCAGCAGATTCCCACTGTTTATCCACTGTTTGTGTTGATGCAGTGTTTGGCCAGCCACTTGTGTGTATGTAGGGGACTCAGACCAGCAGATTCCCACTGTTTATTCACTGTTCGTGTTGATGCAGTATTTGGCCAGCCACTTGTGTGTATGTAGCGGACTCAGACCAGCAGATTCCCACTGTTTATCCACTGTTTGTGTTGATGCAGTGTTTGGCCAGCCACTTGTGTGTTTTGGGGGCTCAGACCAGCAGATTCCTACTATTTATCCACTGTTTGTGTTGATCTAGTGTTTGGCCAGCCACTTGTGTTTATGTAGGGGATTCAGACCAACAGATTCCCACTGTTTATCCACTGTTTGTGTTGATCTAGTGTTTGGCCAGCCAGTTGTGTGTTTTGGGGGCTCAGACCAGCAGATTCCCACCTGTTTATTCACTGTTTGTGTTGATCTAGTGTTTGGCCAGCCACTTGTGTGTTTTGGGGGCTCAGACCAGCAGATTCTCACTGTTTATTCACTGTTTGTGTTGATCTAGTGTTTGGCCAGCCACTTGTGTGTATGTAGGGGACTCAGACCAGCAGATTCCCACTGTTTATCCATTGTTTGTGTTGATGCAGTGTTTAGCCAGCCACTTGTGTGTATGTAGGGGACTCAGACCAGCAGATTCCCACTGTTTATCCACTGTTTGTGTTGATGCAGTGTTTGGCCAGCCACTTGTGTGTATGTAGGGGACTCAGACCAGCAGATTCCCACTGTTTATTCACTGTTTGTGTTGATGCAGTATTTGGCCAGCCACTTGTGTGTATGTAGCGGACTCAGACCAGCAGATTCCCACTGTTTATCCACTGTTTGTGTTGATGCAGTGTTTGGCCAGCCACTTGTGTGTTTTGGGGGCTCAGACCAGCAGATTCCTACTATTTATCCACTGTTTGTGTTGATCTAGTGTTTGGCCAGCCACTTGTGTTTATGTAGGGGACTCAGACCAGCAGATTCCCACTGTTTATCCACTGTTTGTGTTGATCTAGTGTTTGGCCAGCCATTTGTGTGTTTTGGGGGCTCAGACCAGCAGATTCCCACTGTTTATTCACTGTTTGTGTTGATCTAGTGTTTGGCCAGCCACTAGTGTGTTTTGGGGGCTCAGACCAGCAGATTCTCACAGTTTATTCACTGTTTGTGTTGATCTAGTGTTTGGCCAGCCACTTGTGTGTATGTAGGGGACTCAGACCAGCAGATTCCCACTGTTTATTCACTGTTTGTGTTGATGCAGTATTTGGCCAGCCACTTGTGTGTATGTAGCGGACTCAGACCAGCAGATTCCCACTGTTTATCCACTGTTTGTGTTGATGCAGTGTTTGGCCAGCCACTTGTGTGTTTTGGGGGCTCAGACCAGCAGATTCCTACTATTTATCCACTGTTTGTGTTGATCTAGTGTTTGGCCAGCCACTTGTGTTTATGTAGGGGACTCAGACCAGCAGATTCCCACTGTTTATCCACTGTTTGTGTTGATCTAGTGTTTGGCCAGCCACTTGTGTGTATGTAGGGGGACTCAGACCAGCAGATTCCCCACTGTTTATTCACTGTTTGTGTTGATCTAGTGTTTGGCCAGCCACTTGTGTGTATGTAGGGGACTCAGACCAGCAGATTCCCACTGTTTATCCATTGTTTGTGTTGATGCAGTGTTTGGCCAGCCACTTGTGTGTATGTAGGGGACTCAGACCAGCAGATTCCCACTGTTTATCCACTGTTTGTGTTGATGCAGTGTTTGGCCAGCCACTTGTGTGTATGTAGGGGACTCAGACCAGCAGATTCCCACTGTTTATTCACTGTTTGTGTTGATGCAGTGTTTGGCCAGCCACTTGTGTGTATGTAGGGGACTCAGACCAGCAGATTCCCACTGTTTTATCCACTGTTTGTGTTGATGCAGTGTTTGGCCAACCACTTGTGTGTTTTGGGGGCTCAGACCAGCAGATTCCTACTATTTATCCACTGTTTGTGTTGATCTAGTGTTTGGCCAGCCACTTGTGTTTATGTAGGGGACTCAGACCAGCAGATTCCCACTGTTTATCCACTGTTTGTGTTGATCTAGTGTTTGGCCAGCCACTTGTGTGTTTTGGGGGCTCAGACCAGCAGATTCCCACTGTTTATTCACTGTTTGTGTTGATCTAGTGTTTGGCCAGCCACTAGTGTGTTTTGGGGGCTCAGACCAGCAGATTCTCACTGTTTATTCACTGTTTGTGTTGATGCAGTGTTTTGGCCAGCCACTTGTGTGTATGTAGGGGACTCAGACCAGCAGATTCCCACTGTTTATCCATTGTTTGTGTTGATGCAGTGTTTGGCCAGCCACTTGTGTGTATGTAGGGGACTGAGACAAGTTTATTTAATGTTCAGTGACCCGTTTGCAGGCACAGGGGTGTTGACGAGCTGGGTGTGCAGGAGACAGACAATTACAAAGGTTTACAGTTCAAATGGTACCTGTATCTTCAAAATACAGATAATAAGTAGATAAATATTGAAATTAATATAGAATACCATTCTTTATTTAACACTTAACCAAACTTAACCAACATACACACACACGCTAACTCAGACAGTTCCCTAACTACCTTACCATCCCGCAGGAGGCCATGTCGGAGGTGCCGGTGGTGGGGTCGCCAGTTCCGGAGTACGAGGTGGAGGAGGAAAAGGAAGAGGAGGACGAGGAGGAGGCACGGATAAGGAAGAAGAAAAGATTATTACCTGTAGCCCTCCCTCCAGCTGATAAGGGGATATTAAGGAGCCCTTCCTACAGGTGTGTCTGTCTACCTGTGTGTCTCTTTCTATCTCTCCTTTTCATTTTTCCAGTTTTCCATTATTTTCTCCACCCTCTCACTGTCTTTTCTCAGCCTCTCACAACCTGTCACACCCCTCTCCCAGCTATTCACAGCCACTCACAGCCTCTCTCTCTCTCACTCTATCTCATTCCCAGTGTATCCAGACCATTCCAGACTCACCCCAAACTGTCCCAAACTGTTGGGATGGACTTCCAGTCCATCCCAACTTCTCACAGCCTCTTCCAGCCTTTCACAGCCTCTCTCTCTCTCTCTCTCTCTCTCTCTCTCTCTCTCTCTCTCTCTCTCTCTCTCTCTCTCTCTCTCTCTCTCTCTCTCTCTCTCTCTCTCTCTCTCTCTCTCTCTCTCTCTCTCTCTCTCTCTCTCTCTCTCTCTCTCTCTCTCTCTCTCTCTCTCTCTCTCTCTCTTTCTCTTTCTCTCTCTCTCTCTCTCTCTCTCTCTCTCTCTCTCTCTCTCTCTCTCTCTCTCTCTCTCTCTCTCTCTCTCTCTCTCTCTCTCTCTCTCTCTCTCTCTCATTCCCAATGTATCCAGACCATCCCAGACTCACCCCAAACCATCTCCAAGACTCCCCTTCTCTCTTCCTCTCCTCTCCCTCTCTCTCCCTCCCCTCTCTCACTCTCCTAACTCTCCCCAGGAGAGTCCCCAGTGGTGAGCAGATGGTGATGCTGGAGATGATACTGGCATATTGAGTATTATAATTAGCCATAAACACTTGCTTGCTTACTTTCATGTCTACACAGGTTCGTTCGATGCAAGGAGTTGGCACAGGAGGCGTCCGAGGCTGTGTAGAGCGGCCGTCTGAACCTGGTGCCACAGCTTACTATGTTCAACAGGTGTGTGTGTGTGTGTGTGTGTGTGTGTGTGTGTGTGTGTGTGTGTGTGTGTGTGTGTGTTTTGTGTGGTCATTTCACTATCTATCTATCTGTTTAGTTTGTCTCCATCTGTCTGTCTTTCTGTCATTGGTCTGTCTGTCTGTCTGTGTATTGCAATGATTTTTCAGTTATGTATTTTATTTTTTATTCTTGTGTACTTGTGTCTGTCTGTATGTATGTATGTATCAGTCAGTGAGTCAGTCAGTCAGTCACTCAGTTAGTCAGTTAGTCAGTCATTCAGTCAGTCAGTTAGTCAGTCATTCAGTCAGTTAGTGAGTTAGTCAGTTAGTCAGTCTGTCAGTCACTCACACAGTGTTAATCCTCCTCTTCCTCCTCCTCCTCCTCCTCCTCCTCCTCCTCCTCCTCCTCCTCCTCGTCCACCTCCTCCTCCTCCTCCTCCTCCTCGTCCACCTCCTCCTCCTCCTCCTCCTCCTCCTCCTCCTCCTCCTCCTCCTCCTCCTCCTCCTCCTCCTGTTCCCCACCACCCCTGCCGAGAGGTGAGTGTATGTACGTGTGTGTGTGTGTGTGTGTGTGTGTGTGTGTGTAGTAATAATAGTAATGCTATGTACATATATAAATACTGTTAATATTATTGATAAAAAATATTGATGATGATGATGATGATGATTCAGTGGTGATTATGAAAATGTGCATTACAATATAGGGTAGATATTATTGTTATTACCTGTGTGTGTGTGTGTGTGTGTGTGTGTGTGTGTGTGTGTGTGTGTGTGTGTGTGTGTGTGTGTGTGTGTGTGTATGTGTGTGTGTGAGGAATAATTGAATAATTGAATAATTGATGCTCTCTCCTTTGCTATTCATTATATACATGGACAGATGCCTGAAGGAAGTGTGTGTAAGGGAGGATAAAGAGATCATGCTGGCCTATGCAGACGATGTCGCTGTCGTGACAGGAAGCCAACAAGATCTTCAAGAGGCCATGACAAGATGGAATGATGTTTTAAATAGGGAAGGAATGAGAATGAACAAACAAAAAACTTATTTACTAGTGGACAAGCAACAAGTGATGGTGTGGCTCTGAGCCACTGTAGTAGGGATGTTATGGTTTAAGTGTAGGAAGTTGCAAATGCTCACCTAACAATTGCACCTTAGTAGAAAAACACAAACAGGAAGTTTATGCAAGTTTTTATCCTTATATAAAATGTTGTATTGCAATCAAACCCTCCATACATTACTGTCTCTATCCAGTATGAGACCGGTGTTCAGGAAGCACAAGCATGTGCTGAATAACAAGAAGCCGGCATTGGTGAAGGTGACAACATTTCATCTATTTATACATACTTTTTATTATTAAAGCTTATCTTATAATTATTTCTGAAGAGATTGACTAATTTTTGTAGTATTTATGACTTAGAACTATGATAAAGCTATGAATTGATATAATTCCTGATTTGTTTTATCTTTTCATTATCCTTCCTTTGTTAATTGAGCATTTTATATTACTTAGCTTAAAAATGCAAGAACGGTTCAGAAGTATCCAACCTTGGTCTAAGGGCCAAAATTATGGTATCATTCAAAATGTCCTTCAAAGAAAGCCCTCTGTAATCCAACACACTTAGCCCATTAATCCTTCCATTTCTCATCAATTTGTTCAACATTCATATTTTTCCCTTATAGGGTTGAACAATTTTCATGGGTTCAGAGCAAAAGGCTTCCTCATTCCTCCCCAAGGTATTCTCGGATGGTAAGCAGGTTTGACTCTGGAGCAAACCTGACCAAGGGCTACTGCCCAAGGCTACAGAGGTTCCTCTCCCTGAGGCTGAATGCACCATGTGAGATGGTTCTGTTATGTGGATGAATGTCATGGTGGATAGCAGTGCCACCACATTCCTACAATCATCCATCACTCCACTGCTCAAACGCTTCTGCAACCAATGATAGGTATGCTGCCACATTCTGCATGGTCTCCTTGGCTCTCAGATAAGGATACTGTCAACAGGTTTGGGATTGCCAAAAAATCATAAGGAGCTATGTCTGAAAAGTCCAGAGAGAGAGAGAGAGAGAAAGAATGAGCAAGAGAAAGAGTAGGATGAAGCAAAGGAAGAGTCAAGAGGGAGGAAGAGAGAGTAGGACAAGAAAAAACAGAACAAATAAATCCCCTACACGTCTTGTCTCCATTCACACAAGCCATGAAAAGCTTGTCCATCCCTGAGTGCTCAGAAGCAGTGTTCCACTGATGATGTGGAAACTTGAGACACCCAATCATTTAATGGGCTTTAGTAGGTTTTGTCACCAGTCTTCTGTGTGTCACTGACTACATTTTGAAATTTTTATCTGTTCTATTTAATTTTGTGTGTATGTACACAATGTTTATGGTCAATAAACTATTTATAAAACTATTTATCTGTGCGAGTAAGATAAAAGCAGTTATTGTTATTATTATTATTATTATTATTATTATTATTATTATTATTATTATTATTATTATTATTATTATTACACATTTTCCTCCTTGTATTTAAATATTATTATTATATTATATTATTATTATTATTATTATTATTATCATGAATTGTTCTTGTTTATAAATAAAATACTGTAACTGATTATTATTTTTTTTATCATTCATTTAGACTCTCTCTCTCTCTCTCTCTCTCTCTCTCTCTCTCTCTCTCTCTCTCTCTCTCTCTCTCTCTCTCTCTCTCTCTCTCTCTCTCTCTCTCTCTCGAATAAAATGACTGGTGAGGAACTCTAATAATTAAAGTGCTAAAAAAAATCATTAAACTACGAGAAATAAGACAAATAATTAATGACACACCTAATAACACAAAACAAGGAGTAATAAACAAAACTTAAGCCAGAAAACACGAAAAGATAAAACTATCATATAAAGAAATACGAAGTAAAAAAAAAAATCATGAATATCAAATAAATAACTCACATATAATCAATAAACACGTAAGGAACAGTAAATAAACAATTAAGCCATTCATTGCAAGGGCCACAGTCAGAAAGTGAAAAAAAAAAAAATGCTTAGTTAAATACCGAGGCTAAATAAAACAAGGAATTAGACAAATGACAAATAATTAATAAATACATAAGGAATAATGAATAAACAAAAATTAAGCCAGGAAGACTATTATAATTATTGCAAGGAGACGATATGTATGTACGAGTATGTATTGTATGTAATTCGAGGTTAAAATGGCTCAAATCTGACCCAACAGCAGGCCATAAGTGAAGGTGTTCCTCAAGGCAGGGAGGGGGGGGGGGAGCAATGAATAGGGGAGGGGCTATAAACTATTGGGGGGGTATTAATTAATGACGCATCCAGTTTAGCGTGTGTGTATATTTCGCGTTGTGATAATTTAAAGGTTTTCTCGCGTTTTTATCTTTATTTATTTATTTATTTTATTTATTTATTTTATTTTTTTGGCAGGTGTTATATTTGTTGAGTGTTTTAAGTAACTGTGGCTCATTGCATCAAAACTCCATTCATTACCTTCGTGGGAAGGTTCAATTTGGCAAGGTTTTATTTCGCATTTTGGGTTTTGTAGTAAATTATGCATTTTCTCATATTTTTCTTTGCTGGTATTGTCCCTTCCACGCCATATATGACTGGAAAGTTGGGGGCGCCTTCCCCCCCCCCCCACCCTCCACTGCTACGTTTTTTTTTCTTAATCAGTCAGTCAACCAATCAATCAATCCCTTCATGAATCATACCCATTTCCAGGTGTCACCACCACCCATAGATCTCTCATTCTGTCATGTATGAACAAGTGCTAAGGGCAAGCTGAACAAGTACAAAGGGCAAGCCAGCTGTCTCTTTTAATATTCTTGCCTGAAATAACATTACAAATGAGGGTCTATTAATCATCCATTAAATAATCCATTTTTATTGCTTTCTCATTCTTCTTCCTCTGTGTATTGTTAAATTGGATGGTTATATCATTGTCCCTTCCTGTGTTTTAGTGTGCCATTACCTGTCCTCTCTTCCAGCTGATATTTAGTTTGTACTAAAATAGACTGGCATAACTTTACAATTTATACACAAATAACAACATAAACCAATAATGCATTGATATTATGCATGATAGGAGTGGACATTTCCACTCTACATCATTAATGAATGCATGATGAGACGCACACTATTACAAAGCTAATGAGTTCAATACAAACACTCAATAACAATTTCAATAACTTTATTAAAAATAGCAATCTTTATAAATCATGAAACCAACATCAAATGCACAATAATGCAAACACTTTTTACACACACACTCTTTAATGATATTTCCTAATATACAGTATAATTCCAAACAGAGAGAGAGAGAGAGAGAGAGAGAGAGAGAGAGAGAGAGAGAGAGAGAGAGAGAGAGAGAGAGAGAGAGAGAGAGAGAGAGAGAGAGAGAGAGAGAGAGAGAGAGAGAGAGAGAGAGAGAGAGAGAGAGTGATGAACTACCTGGGGTCATAAATGCAAAGTACAGGTATCAGTCAGGCAAAGCATAGTGCTTGCCTGTCTCATATGGAATGTAAAAACATGGCTTCATATCATTCCAGACCTGGGATTATGGCCAAAAGTTACCAAGCAGTGCTGAGCAAAATCCAGTAGAGTAATATTCAGTATCATTGAATTACTGACAAAGTAAAGATCATTATGTGCAATGATACTCACTACCTAGGAGCATTTCAGGTTACTACCAAGAGTCTGACCATGCTGGCAGGGATGGTTAGGCTACAACACATTACATACTTCTCCATTCAAATCAGTCAGCTGATTAAATGGTGAGTTAAACCATTTTGATCATCTAAATCATATTAAGGCATTGGATGAGACCTGGACAGCTTGGGTCAACACCATACATAGGTACTCCACTACTCTGTGGGAGACACTTGATTGTGGCAAGAGTCATCACAATACCAAACACCATCCTTGACAAAGCACAGCATGGCCCACTCATCCACAGGAACCAATACAATTTCAAGTCTACATAGACAAAAAAATGTTCATGAATTAAATGCAATATTGTAAGTTTTAAATGTTATGTGGTACCTTAGATAGATGGACAGGTCACTTGAGAAGAGAAAATAAGAAATGTCTTAGGAAGAGTATTTTGTCATATGTATGAATATATATGACTGTATGACATAGATGACTGGTGAAGTAGATTTTGTCCCTTATCAGAGTGGTTGTGTAGCTGAAACAAATTAATGATTATCAAAACAGAGACACATTTGAGCTGATTGGTGAATTACAGTTTCAGAGTGGATACGGCATACACTGGGATGATAAAACTACTGCAGTCATAAAGTAGATGAAAAAATACTGTGGGGAGGAATGTAAAGCAGTAAAATATGCAAAAAGAAAGAAAGAAAGAAAGAAAGAAAGAAAGAAAGAGAGAGAGAGAGAGAGAGAGAGAGAGAGAGAGAGAGAGAGAGAGAGAGAGAGAGAGAGAGAGAGAGAGAGAGAGAGAGAGAGAGAGAGAGAGAGAGAGAGAGAGAGAGAGAGAGAGAGAGAGAGAGAGAGAGAGAGAGAGAGAGAGAGAGAGAGAGAGAGAGAGAGAGAGAGAGAGAGAGAGAGAGAGAGAGAGAGAGAGAGAGAGAGAGAGAGAGAGAGAGAGAGAGAGAGAGAGAGAGAGAGAGAGAGAGAGAGAGAGAGAATGATGTGACATGACATCTTTAAGTACAAATGAGTATATAGTAACCATACACTGATACTTGTCCCCTTATACAGTGATAAGTTTACCCAAACACAATGGACACGGATGGAACTTTTGGAGGCTAAAGTGCTCCAGGTGACTGGTGGACTCCATTTCATTGCGGAGGTCCAGGATTCTCTGCACAGTTGGGCTTTTGGTGTCAGTGGAAGTGGTGGCAGTGTGGCAGCAGTAACAGTTTTGGTCTTTCTATGGGCAAGTTCTGTAGGATTCATATTCTGCCTCCTCATGAGGGACATCAGTGTGAAGGGTCAACAGAGCATCAATTCCCTCCTCAGGCAAAGAATGATGGATGCAATTTTCTGTTTCTTGTTGTTGCTCCACCTTTTCAGAGTGCTTGAGGCGCTCGTCAGCCAGCTTTCCACTGCTGGTGGGTGTCTCAGACTCACTGGTTCCTGTTCCACATCAAGAGTGTTAGCAGATGCCACTTGTATTTCATCTACTTAGTACATTACATCATTACATAAATAACTGGTGTTATCTGATATTAAAGTGCTAATGAGCAACATGCCACAGAAATCTGTTTATTTCAAGAAAATTATGAAGATAATAATAATGTTTCGTTGCACTTCATAAGATGGCTCAGTTTTTACTACTCACCAACACTGCTAAAGATAGCAACTGGACTCTTAAGGACGCTGCTTATCTTCTCGAGCTGCTGAAGGTCATGATCTGCTTCCTTTTCCTGCACCAGCTTTGATATCAAATCCTGCAGGAAACAACTGTGTTAATTCACATTTTGAATAAATCTAATAGATGAAATTTCACTTACAACACCTTATGTGTCTCTGGTGACTCATGGAGGACAGATACATCACCTGAGAGTAAATGGTCAGTGAAGAAGTTGACCCTTGATCCTGGCTAATCACATTAAGTACATTAAACACTCCTGTTAACTAATAAATGAGGGATAGATTTCTCTGGAAGGTTACATTACACTACTTCCCTGGCATTTGAAAACATTTTGCTCTACATGAACTCATATGGAAGCTTTACTGCAACATTAAATCTCAGCTAGATGCCAGATGGTGTAGCCTCCATCACAGAGCAAGGTAATGATATGAAGGCTTAGTACTTTGGTCAACACCTGAATAAGAACCGTTTGAGATGCAGCAGAGATCACTAACCTGCCAGCAATTGAATAAGAAGTGTGTGAGATGCAGCAGAGATCACTAACCTGCCAGCAATTGAATAAGAAGTGTGTGAGATGCAGCAGAAATCACTAATCTGCCATGACATGAATAAGAAGTGTGTGAGATGCAAAAGAGAGCACTAACCTGCAGAGTGGTTTTGCTTCATTTCCTCTCATTCATGATGGAGGCTGGCAAGGTCTAACTCGCGTTCTCGAGCTTGTTGCTTCATCACTCCTCGCTGCAACTGGTAGATGGTGATGTAGTCACCTGAAGAAGGATAAAATTCTTCATTAAAAGACCAAGGAAATGGCATACAGTAAACAGTAAACACTTCCTCCACTTCACTTTTACAGATGATTCAAATGAGCAAAAAACATGCACACACCGATGGACTCTGTCTCCTCATGCACTACAGCATGCTCAAGCTGCTACTTCCTGTCACTTAGCTCAGCCACCTCCTTCATGCTGCAAGTTAACCTGCTCTCCAGGACCCTGTGAGCCTCCTGCAGTTGTTGCAGCTTCTGTTAAAGCTCAGTTCCTCCCAATCCTGTTGTTTCTCCCTGATAAAACAATAAGTTTGTTTCTCTCAACTTTTCTTAATACAGCCTCAATAAACAAATCCAATAACAATGCTTTTATTTTGTTATTAATTCAAAAAATTGAGCAACAGTGAGGAAAAATTATTTGCTTTATTATTAGAGAATATAAACTTTCTTACCTTTTGGTTCAGTTATGACATCTTCAGACAACTTTTCATGAGCAAGAGATTCTCCCAGCAGTTTGTTATACTTATCCCTCTCACAGTCTAGCTGAACCTGAAGACTGCTGCACTCACTCTCCAACCTGCTAACCTCAGATGTCAGTGTAGCCACTTGACCCAGCAATTTCCCCTTGGTATCTGTACCTGGAGGTGAAAAATTGATGCAACAGAGGGCCAGACAAGAATGACCGATGGAAGTAATTAGACATAATGTAAGAAGTGGGTATAAGACTAAGGGAAATAGAAGGGCAATGGAGAGAGGGTTTAGATGCACCAGAAATGTCTGTGGAGCCAGGAAAAATTTTAACTTGTAACAGAGATAACTAAGAGCAACTGTGAATGAATAAATGTGATGTAGCCTCATCCCATGACTGGGAAAATGCAAAAGCAGCACCTACAGACACCAGGACCATGATGACTGGCAGCTCCCAAAATTAGCTGCTGGCTTTTGTACTCCTAGTCACCACAGGAGGCTCATCCACAGCTAATCCTATCAGCTGATCATCTTGGGTGAAGTAATTGTTTATCAGTCTGGCTGTTGAGTCCTGATGCAGAGATGTGTGTGTGTGTGTGTGTGTGTGTGTGTGTGTGTGTGTGTGTGTGTGTGTGTGTGTGTGTGTGTGTGTGTGTGTGTGTGTGTGTGTGTGTGTGTGTGTGTGTGTGTGCACTTTTGGAAAGCCTCCCTCCAAGGAGAATGTCAGTTTGATATACAAATATATATTCATGTGGATGGTAGCTCACATTTAGCTTCTGAGTTCTCACATGAAGACATGCCATCCTTGTCTTTTTCCTCTGAGGGAGTGACTTTATACTCTGTGATAAGTGCATGCAGCTCACTATTCTGTCTTGTGACATTTTTGATTTCTATCTGTGAAAGACACAAGAAGGCAGTAAGTTAACTTGTTTAACATGCCACATCATTTTTTATATATATTATGCCAAGTTTAAACAGGAAAGCCTCACCAGAAGCATCAACTAAAGACCAAAGTGATTAACAAATCTTTCACTTTACCACCCTTAATGACAAAAGCTGATGATGTCCATATCCTGCATTTTTACACCTTCATGATTCCATTAGATTACATTAGATTACATTAGAACAGTATGTGACCAATGACGTCTCCATTCTACATTGCCATGACAAGAATACAGGGCTTTACTGAACATAAACCAAGGACGCCTCCATTCTACATTGCCATGACAAGAATACGGGGCTTTACTGAACATAAACCAAGGACGCCTCCATTCTACATTGCCATGACAAGAATACAGGGCTTTACTGAACATAAACCAAGGACGCCTCCATTCTACATTGCCATGACAAGAATACGGGGCTTTACTGAACATAAACCAAGGACGCCTCCATTCTACATTGCCATGACAAGAATACAGGGCTTTACTGAACATAAACCAATGACGCCTCCATTCTACATTGCCATGACAAGAATACAGGGCTTTACTGAACATAAACCAAGGATTCCCTCCTCCTCTCTCTAAGGGTTAGGGTTCTCTCAACAGTTACAGCGTGGTGTGAGAGATGCAGTGCTGTCAAGGCTTTACTATTTACAGGAAGCAACACACCAATAAATAAATGTTACTATGGAAATGAAACTGAATAATCAAAGGCTTTATATCTCATGAACTTCCCTTCTTTAATAAACTGTCTTCAAGCTGACAGACTCCAGTAGTATTGCATCTTAAGAATATTCTACAGCTGATTTCATAATAACTGCTCTCTAAAACTGACTACATGCCTCCTTCCCTGCCTCCTACAGACTCTACTCAACAATTGTTGTTATTCTGTTCATGCTGGTGTGACAGTTAACCAGTATATTAATTCCTTAGTTATGTACACTCTAGAATAGTGGTTCATTTTATCTACCAGTGATTTGAATTCCCAGCTTCTAAGTATTACATTATTATTTGTTGATTGGTACCATTTGTATGCAATCAGAGAAAGATTTCAATATAAAAACATATCCATGTTACTGTTACCTTTCAGAATGTAAACCAAAATGAAAGCTATGTAAATTCTTACTTTAGATTATGTTGTCATTTCATTGAATGATGTAATTTCTTGGTTCTTGTGCTTCTTCAAATGCAGTCCCTTGTCTGGTTTCTCTGTCAATTCTAATTTCTTATTGCTCTGTGGAAAAACAAAGTGCAAATGTTTAGGATGAACTGATTCAATAATATTGCTTTCACAATTTCAATATTGTTCACAATTTCTGCAGGAAGTTTACTCCATATATTTACTATACGATTAAAGAAAAAATGTTTGGCCTTGTGGGATTTAAAACGTTTTGGGTATAATCTTGAATCCATTATTTCTTGTTAGGTAGAATGAAGGAGGAGGAGGAGGAGGAGGAGGAGGAGGAGGAGGAGGAGGAGGAGGAGGAGGAGGAGGAGGAGGAGGAGGAGGAGGAGGAGGAGGAGGAGGAGGAGGAGGGAGAAACAAAGATAGGAGGGAAGGAAGAAAGGAAGAAAAGGGAATAAGAGAGAGAGAGAGAGAGAGAGAGAGAGAGAGAGAGAGAGAGAGAGAGAGAGAGAGAGAGAGAGAGAGAGAGAGAGAGAGAGAGAGAGAGAGAGAGAGAGAGAGAGAGAGAGAGAGAGGAGAGAGAGAGAGAGAGAGAGAGAGAGAGAGAGAGAGAGAGAGAGGAGTTGGTAAGGAAAATTATTACAATGGTCCAAGGTGAAGAACAGGGACTGGAATGAGAAGTGGAAGAAGCATATAGAATTTGAAAATATAGTGAAGGAGGTAAAAGACCATTAAAAGTGAGAATGAGATCCCAAGTTACAGTAAAGGAGATCCTAGTGAGAACTGGGAAGCTGGCTGAAAATTCAGAATACAAGAATATTTGGGTAAAAAAGAGATATGAACTTGGAAGAAAGGGAAAAAGAGAAGGATCTGAGGAATGAAGCCAAGCAAAAAAAACGAGAGAAGTACAGAGACCGAGAAGCAGAAATTTTATTGGAGGGTACTAGATATGAAACTAAGGAAATGGTATATTCAGGAAAGGGAACAAGAAATGAAAGAACCACAACAGCAGACAGACAAATTGCATGTGGTGGGAGAAGTAGTATATTAAGAGTAATATATACAAAACAAACTTCATGTAAACAAATAAAATTTTCAGAAAACTTGTCACACAAAACCTTATTAACAACTCACCTTCTCCTTCTGCAGCATTTCCTTCCTTCTTATCTTTCTCCTTTCCTTCTCCATCTTCCTCCTCCTCCTCCTCCTCCTCCTCTCCTTCCTCTTTCTTTCCACCTTCCTCCTCCTCTTGTGACTCTTAACTCTCTTCCTCCTCGTCCTCCTCTTCCCCTGTGCTTCCCTCCTCTGAAAGAAAAGACTTGTTTAAAAAGCAAGCAAATATAGTAGTAATAGTAAAAAAAAAGTCAATGAAATGAAAGTTTATACACATATGAAATTAGTGAAAATTTGACACCAAACATTCTCTATCTGTAACATTACATCAGAATGACGAGAACACAAGATATGAAAAGTGAAAGGGAATGATGTATATAACAAAGAAAAACATTGTATAATGACATATGACAGGAAAATAATCTTGTATACTTGTCCCTTAAATACTTGCTTCCTTGTATATTAACTCCCAAAATGCTCATTCCTTGTACTCTCATTTTCAAAACACCTCTTCCTTATATATTGTCACTCAAACACTCCTTTCTTGTACACTTATTCCTAAATCACTCCTGTCTTCCTGTATTCTCATTCTCCAAACACTCGTGCCTCTGCACACCCAGTTCCTCAAAACATTTCTTCATTGTTTACTCATCCCGCAAACACAGCAACTTTCTTGTATACTCAGCTCTCAAAAGATGCATTTTTAAACATCCCATAACTCCTTTTATTTTCATTCCCCAAACACTCCCGGCTGTGCACACTCCAGCACGTTAACACAATAACCAAGCAATACACACGACTACTGGCACCATCCAGATCTGGCCCCAGCACCCCTGCCTCCTTGCGTGCCAGCTCCAGCAATGCACGGCCACAGCGGCGAGTACGCGTCACCACACTCGGGCGCCTGCTCCCCACACAGCTCCACCAGGGACTCTGTTGCCTCCTGGAGTGGTAAGGAGTGTCAGTTAAACCTGGTGTTTACTTTCACTATGATATGAAACAATTAACAACACAGAAAACAACACAACTAGGTAACATGCAACACATACCACACCTAAGCAACAGACACACCTCGAAGGCAGCGACAGCAGATTTGAAGTCCCCCACCAGGAGGTGTCGCTTGCCCCTAGAGAAACGGTCGAACGCTGCTGCACTTGCCGCACGTCCAAGGGGAGCAAGCAAACAGGCCATCATCAAACAAGTCTCGACTTTAACCATTCGTAATTTACACCATCATATATTGTGGAGTAACTTCATGTTTAGTATATCTTAACATGGAACATTATTAAGAATGTGTACAATGCTTGTATTATTTGATAAATTATGTGGTCAGCTACACTTTCCACTCACACTCTCATCCATCACCAAAATTAAACTAACCCCCTATTACTTTCCTCCCACCCTCAGAATTATTAAACTAACCTCCAGTCACATTCTTCTGACACCCTCATCCCTCACTAAAAATTAATACCAACTGGCAAAATTACCAAACTAACCTCTAAATATCATCCTCCCACCATCTAGTCTCTCACTAAAATTAATCTCACCAAGCACGATTATCAAGCTAATATCCAATCACTTTCCTCTGACCCTCAAAATCCTTTCCAGCTGGTAGAATTATTAACCTATACTCCCAGTCACTTCCACCCTCTCATCCCTCATTAAAATTAATCCCAGCCTTCAAAATTATTGAACTAACCTCCAGTCAAAGAAATATCACTGGTTTTGTGGGGGATATTGTCACTGCACTAAGGGATGCACACAATTTCTCGTAAGTTTTCACATTTTGCGTTCAACTGTACCAGTCTAAGTGGAGGAGTGAAAAAGTGACACCTAATGAATAGTTGCCACAAAACTTATTCTCATTACTTTTTGTTCCTTGTCATTTTTCTTTCAGGCTTTTTTCATCATCACAGCAGCTTGAAATTTTGAAAATACATGCTATTTGAGGAGGTAGCTGTACATGTGAAAAAAAAAGAAGGGAAACAAACATCCATACTTGTGACTGATATGAAAAATAAACTATACATATAAATGTATATTTCACTTTTCTTTCTAGCAATTAAAAAATGTACATACGACAGTATTTCTTTCTTTTCCTCAATAAATACGACAACAGTATTTTTCCTTCCCTTCAGTACACCCAGCCTTTCCCTTAGTACATATCACAGTACTTTTCCTTTTTGCTCAGTGCATATGAGAATAATTTTCCTTTTCCTCCATGCATATGACACTACTTGCCCTTTTCCTTTTCTTTCCCTAAATAGAGAAGACAAGACAGAAATTTTCTTTCCCTCAATACACAACACTATTTTTTCTCCCACTCTCTCTCTTGTACAGAGTCAGTTTCAATGTACTGGAAGGTTATGCCTACGGGAAACTGAAGGACAACTCAAGCAACGAGTGGACGGGCACGGTAGGAGCTCTGCAGTCAGGGGAAGCTGACCTCACTGTCTCTGAATTGTCCATCACTGAGGAGAGGTTGAAAGTTGTTACCTACACCCAGCCTATCTATATCATCAGGTGAGAGATACAGGTGATGATCAAATAATATTTTAAAGATGTTGAACAAAGTGCTCCCTTAACAGATTAATTGGATCAGCAAAATGTTCAGAATATGAAATGTCAAATAATTAGATTGATCTATCTATATGCCAGGCTGGCAGTCCTATACAGGGTGGCCCAGACACTACACTATACACTCACATACAACATTGACACTGTTAATCCAAATTCTAATCTATTTATCTATATACCAGGCCAACAATCCTCCCCAAGACACCGCAGACAAAATCACCACACATTCACACTCTTAACTTCATTATTATTAACGATTTAGCTGTCTATACATCAGGCTGGCAATCACACACAAAATGGCCCAAACAAGGCACCACACAACACATTCACACTCTTAATATCATCTGTCAGCCCCTAGTGGAAAGGGACAATCTTGTGGCCCACCATACTACACCTCAGGAGGTCCAGACACAGCATTCAGTTAACAAAAAATCACATTAACACCCACTCCCCACAGAACATAGTAAACACAAAATCAGATTAACACTCACCCCAATGTCACATTCACAAGACAAGTTCTCATCCCACAGCCGTAAACTGTTTGCGGCCACCCACGAGGACCTTGCCAAAGAAGATGTTTGCCTACACAACCCCAACGGACACAGCTCTGTACCGGCGCATCCCGGCTAACACGACAGGCCTCGCCAGCAACCTCTTCTTCATCGAGCGACTCCAGAGGTGCTACATACCCACGGGGGGAGAAGCCTGTTAGCATGGGAGTTGCTGCTGGCTGGTACATGTTGTCAGCTCTCCTACAACAAGGTTGAGGACCTGTTGAGGTGTAAGACTGGTCAGTTCAAGTGTTGGAGCATTTAGTGTTTGGTAAGATGGCTGGTACATGTTGCCAGCCCTCCTACAGCAGGGTGAGGACCTGTTGGGGTATGAGACTAAGTTGAATGCAAGGGTAGTGTGATTTAATGTTTGATAAGATGGGAATACAGAAAGACAGTTATTAAAGGATAGATTTAAAAACTGGGAAACTTTACATGATACCTGGTGTATTTTCATAATTGAGCTGATATTAACTTGAATTAGTTCTGGCATGAGCAATATAAACAAGTGGTGTTAATATGACTGATATGGATATCAAGTAATGTATTTAATTTTATCAGTAGTTCTCTTCATATGATGATATCAACAGTTTTCTTAGTAAGATATGAGATATAAATCTTTTAGAAATGATGAGAAAAACTCTTAAATTGCATTTTCATCTCTGAAACATTTTAAAATGGTCTTTTCTACATTTTTAAATTTAAAAAGATGTGTTACTTTCAAAGATTTTAAATTGCCTTTGCATCATCCCTCCATGTCTTAAAATTGCCTTTTCATGGCATCTTTCCCTCCTC
The DNA here is from genome assembly GCF_035594125.1 of Scylla paramamosain. Lineage (NCBI taxonomy): Eukaryota > Metazoa > Arthropoda > Malacostraca > Decapoda > Portunidae > Scylla > Scylla paramamosain. Next base: position 18,087,865 of record NC_087184.1, read on the forward strand.
CTCTTCCTCCTGCAGGCTCCAACACCTACCCAATCAGCACTGCAGCACGGGTAATCTACTGGGTTGGCTACAGTGTGTCCCTCATTGTGTACACATCATACTCTGCCACAACTGGTCTCACATCTTGCTGTGGAGCCAGCCTGCACCTTCTGCCATTCAGCAACCTGCGGGACCTGTCTAGGCAGTCAGGCTGGGATGCTGGATGCAACAACAATGACCTCTTCCAAGTGACAGCCTCGGTGGGTCCTTGGCTTCTTGCTGTGTGAACTGATATACTATCCAGTGGTTGAGAGTTGAGGAGAGAGAGAGAGAGAGAGAGAGAGAGAGAGAGAGAGAGAGAGAGAGAGAGAGAGAGAGAGAGAGAGAGAGAGAGAGGAGAGAGAGAGAGAGAGAGAGAGAGAGAGAGAGAGAGAGAGAGAGGAGAGAGAGAGAGAGAGAGGAGAGAGAGAGAGAGAGAGAGAGAGGAGAGAGAGAGAGAGAGAGAGAGGAGGAGAGAGGAGAGAGAGAGAGAGAGAGAGAGAGAGAGAGAGAGAGAGAGAGAGAGAGAGAGAGAGAGAGAGAATTTTGTTCAGTGCCAGATATAGGAGTCCACAAAAAGACCAGCTGCCCAGGAGCCTCCACAATCTGGGGTCTCCACAATCTGAGGAGTCCTCCCACATAAATATTCTGTAAGTGAAAGAAACTTAAATTAATCAAACACTAGTTTTCTATGAACTAAATATTTTTTTTTATTACTATCAAAATAACCACTTGTTTCATTTACACTAAATAAATATGTTCCTTTCACTATAATATATTATATGTATTAAAAACTGCATGGAATACAGATACAAAAATATTAATATAAATATTTCAGGTAGATGGCCTCCACACTCAGGCTGCTCACAGGCCTCCACAGACACAAATCCAGCCCTTGATTTGTAAATTAATTATCTTATTTAATTATTTATTTTTCCTTTGTAAGAGGAGCACTGCCTTAGGGGAGGAGAGAGAGAAAGAGAATAATAAAAAAAAAAAAAAAAAAAAAAAAACAGATGCCATTTCTTTAAGAAATGGCATCTGTAATAATAATCTGTTATATGCCATAATAAATTATGGCATATAACATAAAATGTTATATGCCATTTGATAACAGTTTTCTATAGATCTAAGTGTAACTCAGTAAGTTTGTAACACACAATCTCCCTCTCTTAAATCCAAATTGCTTTATTATCACAGGGAGAGGCTGGGATGGACTGGGAGAGGCTGGAATGCACTGAGAGAGGCTGGACGGGACTGGGAGAGGCTGGGATGGACTGGGAGAGGCTGGAATGCACTGAGAGAGGCTGGGATGGGACTGGGAGAAGCTAGGATGCACTGGGAGAGGCTGGGATGGACTGGGAGAGGCTGGAATGCACTGAGAGAGGCTGGGATGGACTGGGAGAGGCTGAAATGCACTGGGAGAGGCTGGGATGGACTGGGAGAGGCTGGGATGGACTGGGAGAGTCTAGGATGCACTGGGAGAGGCTGGGATGGACTGGGAGAGGCTGGGATGGACTGGGAGAGGCTGGAATGCACTGAGAGAGGCTGGGATGGACTGGGAGAGGCTGGGATGGACTGGGAGAGGCTGGAATTGCACTGAGATGAGGCCTGGGATGGACTGGGAGAGGCTAGGATGCACTGGGAGAGGCTGGGATGAAAAGGCTGGGGCTGGGGCTGAGGCTGGGGGAAAAGGTCAAGAATGTTGGGTGTATCTCCAAGACAGTCAGGAATACGAGTAGGGTGTTGCACCAATTGCTCTAGGTCATGGAGGATAGCAAAGTTGTAGGCTAGTTCACCAGGATGGTCAGTGAAGGGAGAGGAAAGCCAAAGCTGGTGGTGAACATTGAAGTCTCCAAGAATGGAGATCTCTGCAAAAGGGAAGAGGGTCAGAATGTGCTCCACTTTGGAAGTTAAGTAGTTAAAGAATTTCTTATAATCAGAGGAGTTAGGTGAGAGGTATACAGCACAGATAAATTTAGTATGAGAGTGACTCTGTAGTCGTAGCCAGATGGTGGAAAACTCAGAAGATTCAAGAGCGTGGGCACGAGAGCAGGTTAAATCATTGCGCACATAAACGCAGCATCCAGCTTTGAACTGAAAATGAGGATAGAGAAAGTAAGAGGGAACAGAAAAGGAGCTACTGTCAGTTGCCTCAGACACCTGAGTTTCAGTGAGGAAAAGAAGATGAGGTTTAGAAGAGGAGAGGTGGTGTTCTACAGATTGAAAAATTAGATCTTTGACTGCGAATGTTGCAGAAGTTAATGAAGAAAAAGTTGAGGGGGGTGTCAAGACACTTAGGGTCTTTGACAGAAAGGCAGTCTGACCCTGGGGACATTTATGGTCCCCTCCCCAGATGGGGACTACGAGGCTGGTGTAGGAGTCGCCACGATGATTTTAAAATTTTTGAGTGAAGTGTGTGTGTGTTATTAGGTGCTTGTAGTTTTGTGTGGAGGAAGAGAGTTGTCTTTAGAGGGCAGGCTATGACTGCCCCCTTGTGTTGTGAGACACAAAGGGAAACGTTCAGCGAGGTCACAGCTGGGTTTAATGATAAGTTCACAGCACCCCCTGAACAGTGCTTTAGACCTCACTGGTAGTAATTATCATTTAGGCAGATGTCTACTGCCTCCTCATATATATATATATATATACTCGTATATATATATATATATATATATATATATATATATATATTATATATATATATATATATATATATATATATATATATATATATATATATATATATATATATATATATATATATATATATAAATATATAAATATATATATATATATATATACCCAGCCAACATTGGATAATGGGAGGCATGTGGGTGTTTTGTGGGCTACTTTATGGGTCCCATGTGGGCTACCCACATTACTGTAAAACACAGGTTGTTCTTGGAGATTTAAACTTTTTGCATTTATAAATATTCATTCACATGACAGTAAAGATTCATTTTACTAACATGCCAGTTTCTCTTAAACCAAGCAATTTACGTGTAATCTTATCTTACAAATGGCTTGAGGCATTCTCTAACCCTCTTGGAAAGTTGACAGATATAAGTAATACTGCTAATTTTCATTGAAATATTAAAAGAAAATTAAATAAATAAATAAATAAATAAAATAAATAAATAAATAAATAAATAAAAATCTTTTGGTTCAGTGATGTTCCTCATTTTTTGTCCAAGGTTCTAACCATACCTAAACTAACTTAACAACACCAAAACTAACCTAACCATACCTGCTGTAACCTAACCATACCTAAACTAACTTGACCACACCAAAACTAACCTAACCATACCTGCTGTAATCTAACCATACCTAAACTAACTATAACCACATCCAAACCTAACTACACCCAAACTAACCTAACTGTACTTGCTGTAACCTAACCATACCCAATAACTAACCTAACTACACCCAACCATATCAAACCTAACCTAACCATACCTAAACTCAAGGCAAGGTATGGCGTGTCTAGCCAGTGGTAGCCATAATTATTTCCTATTTTCATCAATAAGAAAAGGCATTGAATTCAATTTAAAAAAAACCTTTCAATTATTGTTAAAGGTTTGTAGAAAAGAATATATCAAGAGCTAGTGTTATTTCATAAGATAGGTAATGAAATACTGGCACATTAATAAAAGTGATATCAAGCCTCAATATACTGACATACGGTAATAACAGTGTAGTACCATCACAATCACCAGCACCACCACCTTACCATTTATATCACTAGACAACCACCTCTACACCGTACGTAATGTACTTTCCACATATAATGCATACCTTTGGGCAAATTGGTGTCAGCGGAGCATTGAATGAATGCCTCTTGGCACTTGCTGGGAGACTGGAATGCCTTGGTAATCTGCAGGGATCACCACTTTTTAACACAGGCTAACTTCTTACTTTACACGTTATGGAAGGCATCAAGTATGGCTTCAAGCATTTTAAAGTATTCACAACATTGTCGAGTTGCAATTTTAAGATACCTTACTTCTGAACTGGTGTGAACCGCCAACGTACTGTTTACAGCACCCGCTGGGTTAAAACGTATGTTCACTTTTTAAATCTCTGAATTAAAGTATATTGCATTTTCAAGTTCAAAAATTAAAAAATATTATTGCATAAAAATAATGCACTTTTCTTTCTCTTTCCACAAGTTACCTCCAACAGATTATTAAAGGTAGGTGGAAATTTTATTTAGAGCATGATGAACCCAGCCGTTAGCAGGAAGGCGGCACAACAACGTCAGCGGCGCACCTACAGAGTGAGAAGAGATATTTTCGCTGAGTACGACGATGCTGAGTTACTGAAAAGATTCAGATTGGACCGTGCTGGTATTGTTGCAGTGACTGATATAGTGAGAGACAAGCTGCAAAGTAAAACTGAAAGAAATAGAGCCTTGACCCCTGAGATGGTGGCCATCACATTACGATATTTAGCCACAGGAAAAATGCAACAGTGCAGTTGTGATGATTTTGGAACAACGCAGCCCACTATCAGCCGTGCAATATCACAGACAATTGATGCACTGGCTGACCCAGAAGTAATCTGCCAGTTCGTGGCTTTCCCTCACACCCAGCGTGAAGTGCAGCAAAAACAGGCAGAGTTCATGCAAGTAACTCAGTTTCCCGGTGTTGTGGGAGTGATTGATGGTACTCATATAAGAATTGTGTCTCCTCATGTCGATGAACATGTATATGTGAACAGGAAACGCTATCACAGCATAAATGTGCAAGTAGTATTTGATGCTCACTATAAGATTCTTGACATTGTGGCAAGGTGGCCTGGCTCAGTCAACGATGCAAGAATACTAGATAAGTCAGCACTCAAACTGATGTTTGAGGAACAACATGTACCTGCAGGATGCTATACCTTCCCGGGGACAGTGGCTATCCCTGTAAGCAGTGGCTCCTCACTCCTTACCTTCGCCCTCAAACTGTTGCACAAGCTAATTATAACAGGTGGGTTTATTTGTAAATAGTGTTCTGTTAGGTTTAGATATGCTTTGAACGAATCTAGTAGCTTTCTCCCCAGGGCCGCCCTCCCGCGTGTGCCCGCAGCCCCTACAAGAACCGGTCCCTGCCCCCCTTTGGGCACGCTCTCCTCCCAAGGCTAAGTCCCCGGGGCGTGGCCGCCCAAACTAACCCCCTCCTCCCAACAGTTCCAGTACCTTACGATGCAGCCGAGGGGACTGACGCCACCACCACCACTGCCACCACCGCCACAACAAGGGTTATTCAAATGGGGAACATGCTTCAGGTGTTGCCCCAAGATGCCTCAGCCCCGCAGCCCCACTTCCCCATGATAGTGCAGGCAGGGAATGTCATACAGGTGAGAGAGAGAGAGAGAGAGAGAGAGAGAGAGAGAGAGAGAGAGAGAGAGAAAGTTTTTTACATACAGAAAGGAGAGACAGAGATAGAAAATCAATCTTACTACTACTACTACTACTACTACTACTACTACTACTACTTCTGAGCACCTCCTTCCTCTCAGGTTGTTCCAGCTGACAACACGCAGGTATTAGGGGCAGAAGTCGTTGGAGTTGGTCGGGTCATGCAAGTGGTCGGAGTCCCAGGCTTTCCCCCGACCCCAGCCCCAGACCCCTGCCCCAGCCACCCCTCTCCCTGTGACCCCTGCCCAGTCATCCCTCACCCCCTCCTGCCCCCCTGCGGTGCTGCCAGCGGGGGTGATGGGAGGTGGAGGTGGGCCACACACACCTGGGTTAGCTGTGGCTTGGCTTATCTCCCTCCTCAGCAGGTGAGAGAGAGAGAGAGTGTATATACATCTGTTGTTATTGTATTTATTTGTCTATATTTTCCTTACAGAGTGATTGATTGATTAAATGATATATATTGGTGTTAATATATACAGACAGACTGGTATATAGACATTCTGATATGTGATGGCCAGTCCATGGAGCACAAGGTCTTTGTGGACTAATGAATATTTTACACTAAGGTTTAAGACCAGTGTTTTATTCAGCTCTCATGAAAAAAAAAGAAAAAGACAGTACATAATTATTTAGTAAGTAATTCATAACTTTAACCCAATCAAATTATAGATACATGCAAAAAAGAATTATATCAATAACAAAAGTAAATAATAATAATAATAATAATAATAACTATTACAAATTACAAACAATTACATATGTTTATAATAGTAGAGCTGATTACAATTTGAAAACTAATAAATACAATGAATAATTACTTGTTAAGTGTTGTTTTATCAGTAATTTAAAGGAATGTAATGGTTTGTTTTTAACTGTGTCCGAGAGCCGGGTCCAGTGCTTGGTTCCTCGTGAGACGACACTCTGTTGGGCACGGGAGGTTCAGCAGAAGGGTGTCCTCAAGTTACCTGTCTGTCTTAACTGAATATCATGAGCCCGTGTCTCTTGTGTTTGTATTAAGAGCTTTGTATACAAACGCCAAGGTCTGGAATACAGTAATGTCTCCAGTTTCTAGGAGTTTAAGATCCACTGCTATGTTCGGACTTGTTACTGTTTGTCTTATTCCAAATTAGCTTTTTTGGGGCAAGAAATAATTTATGAGTGTAGGTTGCACTAGGAGAAAGAGAGAGAGAGAGAGAGAGAGAGAGAGAGAGAGAGAGAGAGAGAGAGAGAGAGAGAGAGAGAGAGAGAGAGAGAGAGAGAGAGAGAGAATGTTTGATATTATTATTATTATTATTATTATTATTATTATTATTATTATTATTATTATTATTATTATTATTATTATTATTATTACTGCTACATATTTCTCTCTCTCTCTCTCTCTCTCTCTCTCTCTCTCTCTCTCTCTCTCTCTCTCTCTCTCTCTCTCTCTCTCTCTCTCTCTCTCTCTCTCTCTCTCTCTCTCTCTCTCTCTCTCTTACAATAATAGTTTTACCCTTCTCTCTCATCCTCTCTCCCACTTCCACTCACTCACTCTCTCCCTCCTTTTGCAGCAAATCCCGAGGATCAACGAGGACATGGTGGACCCAGAGATTGCAGCAGCAGCGAGAGAGAGAGAGAGAAGCAAGAGAGGAGGGAGAGGAAGGAGAGGAGGAGGAGAGAGAGGGAGGCCAGGAGGGAGGCACGTCAGAGAGAGAGGGAGAGGAAGAGGTTGATTCTGTTACAACAACAACTGCAACAACAACAACAGTTAGTCAGTGAGGAGGGGGAGGGGCCGTCCTCTGATGCTGAGGATGAGGTATTGTTCAGGGTAAGTAGTAGTAGTAATGCATCATTTTTAAACTTTCCGAGATAATCTTATTTCAACAGGTAGAGATGAAAAAGTCCTCTAACTGACAAAAAAAACATTATCTATTTATTTTGTTATGTAGGCCAGCCAGCCGTGGGGGGGACAAAACTTCAATAAAAGAGACTCTCTGAGGTGTGGCTCCCCAAAATAGAATTGCAAATGGTAGCCAGAATTTACATGAATACTGGAGGGTGCTGTCAGGCCAAACCAGCTCCCCATCTGTGCCTATGCAGTGTCTGGCCAGCCACTAGTGTGTTTTGGGGGCTCAGACCAGCAGATTCCCACTGTTTATTCACTGTTTGTGTTGATGCAGTGTCTGGCCAGCCACTTGTGTGTTTTGGGGGCTCAGACCAGCAGATTCCCAGTGTTTATTCACTGTTTGTGTTGATGCAGTGTCTGGCCAGCCACTTGTGTGTTTTGGGGGCTCAGACCAGCAGATTCCCAGTGTTTATTCACTGTTTGTGTTGATTTAGTGTTTGGCCAGCCACTTGTGTGTTTTGGGGGCTCAGACCAGCAGATTCCCACTGTTTATTCACTGTTTGTGTTGATCTAGTGTTTGGCCAGCCACTTGTGTGTATGTAGGGGACTCAGACCAGCAGATTCCCACTGTTTATCCACTGTTTGTGTTGATGCAGTGTTTGGCCAGCCACTTGTGTGTTTTGGGGGCTCAGACCAGCAGATTCCTACTATTTATCCACTGTTTGTGTTGATCTAGTGTTTGGCCAGCCACTTGTGTCTATGTAGGGGATTCAGACCAGCAGATTCCCACTGTTTATCCACTGTTTGTGTTGATCTAGTGTTTGGCCAGCCAGTTGTGTGTTTTGGGGGCTCAGACCAGCAGATTCCCACTGTTTATTCACTGTTTGTGTTGATCTAGTGTTTGGCCAGCCACTTGTGTGTTTTGGGGGCTCAGACCAGCAGATTCTCACTGTTTATTCACTGTTTGTGTTGATCTAGTGTTTGGCCAGCCACTTGTGTGTATGTAGGGGACTCAGACCAGCAGATTCCCACTGTTTATCCATTGTTTGTGTTGATGCAGTGTTTAGCCAGCCACTTGTGTGTATGTAGGGGACTCAGACCAGCAGATTCCCACTGTTTATCCACTGTTTGTGTTGATGCAGTGTTTGGCCAGCCACTTGTGTGTATGTAGGGGACTCAGACCAGCAGATTCCCACTGTTTATTCACTGTTCGTGTTGATGCAGTATTTGGCCAGCCACTTGTGTGTATGTAGCGGACTCAGACCAGCAGATTCCCACTGTTTATCCACTGTTTGTGTTGATGCAGTGTTTGGCCAGCCACTTGTGTGTTTTGGGGGCTCAGACCAGCAGATTCCTACTATTTATCCACTGTTTGTGTTGATCTAGTGTTTGGCCAGCCACTTGTGTTTATGTAGGGGATTCAGACCAACAGATTCCCACTGTTTATCCACTGTTTGTGTTGATCTAGTGTTTGGCCAGCCAGTTGTGTGTTTTGGGGGCTCAGACCAGCAGATTCCCACTGTTTATTCACTGTTTGTGTTGATCTAGTGTTTGGCCAGCCACTTGTGTGTTTTGGGGGCTCAGACCAGCAGATTCTCACTGTTTATTCACTGTTTGTGTTGATCTAGTGTTTGGCCAGCCACTTGTGTGTATGTAGGGGACTCAGACCAGCAGATTCCCACTGTTTATCCATTGTTTGTGTTGATGCAGTGTTTAGCCAGCCACTTGTGTGTATGTAGGGGACTCAGACCAGCAGATTCCCACTGTTTATCCACTGTTTGTGTTGATGCAGTGTTTGGCCAGCCACTTGTGTGTATGTAGGGGACTCAGACCAGCAGATTCCCACTGTTTATTCACTGTTTGTGTTGATGCAGTATTTGGCCAGCCACTTGTGTGTATGTAGCGGACTCAGACCAGCAGATTCCCACTGTTTATCCACTGTTTGTGTTGATGCAGTGTTTGGCCAGCCACTTGTGTGTTTTGGGGGCTCAGACCAGCAGATTCCTACTATTTATCCACTGTTTGTGTTGATCTAGTGTTTGGCCAGCCACTTGTGTTTATGTAGGGGACTCAGACCAGCAGATTCCCACTGTTTATCCACTGTTTGTGTTGATCTAGTGTTTGGCCAGCCATTTGTGTGTTTTGGGGGCTCAGACCAGCAGATTCCCACTGTTTATTCACTGTTTGTGTTGATCTAGTGTTTGGCCAGCCACTAGTGTGTTTTGGGGGCTCAGACCAGCAGATTCTCACTGTTTATTCACTGTTTGTGTTGATCTAGTGTTTGGCCAGCCACTTGTGTGTATGTAGGGGACTCAGACCAGCAGATTCCCACTGTTTATTCACTGTTTGTGTTGATGCAGTATTTGGCCAGCCACTTGTGTGTATGTAGCGGACTCAGACCAGCAGATTCCCACTGTTTATCCACTGTTTGTGTTGATGCAGTGTTTGGCCAGCCACTTGTGTGTTTTGGGGGCTCAGACCAGCAGATTCCTACTATTTATCCACTGTTTGTGTTGATCTAGTGTTTGGCCAGCCACTTGTGTTTATGTAGGGGACTCAGACCAGCAGATTCCCACTGTTTATCCACTGTTTGTGTTGATCTAGTGTTTGGCCAGCCACTTGTGTGTATGTAGGGGACTCAGACCAGCAGATTCCCACTGTTTATTCACTGTTTGTGTTGATCTAGTGTTTGGCCAGCCACTTGTGTGTATGTAGGGGACTCAGACCAGCAGATTCCCACTGTTTATCCATTGTTTGTGTTGATGCAGTGTTTGGCCAGCCACTTGTGTGTATGTAGGGGACTCAGACCAGCAGATTCCCACTGTTTATCCACTGTTTGTGTTGATGCAGTGTTTGGCCAGCCACTTGTGTGTATGTAGGGGACTCAGACCAGCAGATTCCCACTGTTTATTCACTGTTTGTGTTGATGCAGTGTTTGGCCAGCCACTTGTGTGTATGTAGGGGACTCAGACCAGCAGATTCCCACTGTTTATCCACTGTTTGTGTTGATGCAGTGTTTGGCCAACCACTTGTGTGTTTTGGGGGCTCAGACCAGCAGATTCCTACTATTTATCCACTGTTTGTGTTGATCTAGTGTTTGGCCAGCCACTTGTGTTTATGTAGGGGACTCAGACCAGCAGATTCCCACTGTTTATCCACTGTTTGAGTTGATCTAGTGTTTGGCCAGCCACTTGTGTGTTTTGGGGGCTCAGACCAGCAGATTCCCACTGTTTATTCACTGTTTGTGTTGATCTAGTGTTTGGCCAGCCACTAGTGTGTTTTGGGGGCTCAGACCAGCAGATTCTCACTGTTTATTCACTGTTTGTGTTGATGCAGTGTTTGGCCAGCCACTTGTGTGTATGTAGGGGACTCAGACCAGCAGATTCCCACTGTTTATCCATTGTTTGTGTTGATGCAGTGTTTGGCCAGCCACTTGTGTGTATGTAGGGGACTGAGACAAGTTTATTTAATGTTCAGTGACCCATTTGCAGGCACAGGGGTGTTGAGGAGCTGGGTGTGCAGGAGACAGACAATTACAAAGGTTTACAGTTCAAATGCTACATGTATCTTCAAAATACAGATAATAAGTAGATAAATATTGAAATTAATATAAAATACCATTCTTTGTTTAACACTTAACCAAACTTAACCAACATACACACACACGCTAACTCAGACAGTTCCCTAACTACCTTACCATCCCGCAGGAGGCCATGTCGGAGGTGCCGGTGGTGGGGTCGCCAGTTCCGGAGTACGAGGTGGAGGAGGAAAAGGAAGAGGAGGACGAGGAGGAGGCACGGATAAGGAAGAAGAAAAGATTATTACCTGTAGCCCTCCCTCCAGCTGATAAGGGGATATTAAGGAGCCCTTCCTACAGGTGTGTCTGTCTACCTGTGTGTCTCTTTCTATCTCTCCTTTTCATTTTTCCAGTTTCCCATTATTTTCTCCACCCTCTCACTGTCTTTTCTCAGCCTCTCACAACCTGTCACACCCTCTCCCAGCTATTCACAGCCACTCACAGCCTCTCTCTCTCACTCTATCTCATTCCCAGTGTATCCAGACCATTCCAGACTTACCCCAAACTGTCCCCAAGACTTCCAGTCCATCCCAACTTCTCACAGCCTCTTCCAGCCTTTCACAGCCTCTCTCTCTCTCTCTCTCTCTCTCTCTCTCTCTCTCTCTCTCTCTCTCTCTCTCTCTCTCTCTCTCTCTCTCTCTCTCTCTCTCTCTCTCTCTCTCTCTCTCTCTCTCTCTCTCTCTCTCTCTCTCTCTCTCTCTCTCTCTCTCTCTCTCTCTCTCTCTCTCTCTCTCTCTCTCTCTCTCTCTCTCTCTCTCTCTCTCTCTCTCTCTCTCTCTCTCTCTCTCTCTCTCATTCCCAATGTATCCAGACCATCCCAGACTCACCCCAAACCATCTCCAAGACTCCCCTTCTCTCTTCCTCTCCTCTCCCTCTCTCTCCCTCCCCTCTCTCACTCTCCTAATTCTCCCCAGGAGAGGCCCCAGTGGTGAGCAGATGGTGATGCTGGAGATGATACTGGCATATTGAGTATTATAATTAGCCATAAACACTTGCTTGCTTACTTTCATGTCTACACAGGTTCGTTCGATGCAAGGAGTTGGCACAGGAGGCGTCCGAGGCTGTGTAGAGCGGCCGTCTGAACCTGGTGCCACAGCTTACTATGTTCAACAGGTGCGTGCGTGTGTGTGTGTGTGTGTGTGTGTGTGTGTGTGTGTGTGTGTGTGTGTGTGTGTGTGTGTGTGTGTGTGTGTGTTTTGTGTGGTCATTTCACTATCTATCTATCTGTTTAGTTTGTCTCCATCTGTCTGTCTTTCTGTCATTGGTCTGTCTGTCTGTCTGTGTATTGCAATGATTTTTCAGTTATGTATTTTATTTTTTATTCTTGTGTACTTGTGTCTGTCTGTATGTATGTATGTATCAGTCAGTGAGTCAGTCAGTCAGTCACTCAGTTAGTCAGTTAGTCAGTCATTCAGTCAGTCAGTTAGTCAGTCATTCAGTCAGTTAGTGAGTTAGTCAGTTAGTCAGTCTGTCAGTCACTCACACAGTGTTAATCCTCCTCTTCCTCCTCCTCCTCCTCCTCCTCCTCCTCCTCCTCCTCCTCCTCCTCCTCCTCCTCCTCCTCCTCCTCCTCGTCCACCTCCTCCTCCTCCTCCTCCTCCTCCTCCTCCTCCTCCTCCTCCTCCTCCTCCTCCTCCTCCTCCTCCTCCTCCTCCTCCTCCTCCTCCTGTTCCCCACCACCCCTGCCGAGAGGTGAGTGTATGTACGTGTGTGTGTGTGTGTGTGTGTGTGTGTGTGTGTAGTAATAATAGTAATGCTATGTACATATATAAATACTGTTAATATTATTGATAAAAAATATTGATGATGATGATGATGATGATTCAGTGGTGATTATGAAAATGTGCATTACAATATAGGGTAGATATTATTGTTATTACCTGTGTGTGTGTGTGTGTGTGTGTGTGTGTGTGTGTGTGTGTGTGTGTGTGTGTGTGTGTGTGTGTGTGTGTGTGTGTGAGGAATAATTGAATAATTGAATAATTGATGCTCTCTCCTTTGCTATTCATTATATACATGGACAGATGCCTGAAGGAAGTGTGTGTAAGGGAGGATAAAGAGATCATGCTGGCCTATGCAGACGATGTCGCTGTCGTGACAGGAAGCCAACAAGATCTTCAAGAGGCCATGACAAGATGGAATGATGTTTTAAATAGGGAAGGAATGAGAATGAACAAACAAAAAACTTATTTACTAGTGGACAAGCAACAAGTGATGGTGTGGCTCTGAGCCACTGTAGTAGGGATGTTATGGTTTAAGTGTAGGAAGTTGCAAATGCTCACCTAACAATTGCACCTTAGTAGAAAAACACAAACAGGAAGTTTATGCAAGTTTTTATCCTTATATAAAATGTTGTATTGCATCAAACCTCCATACATTACTGTCTCTATCCAGTATGAGACCGGTGTTCAGGAAGCACAAGCATGTGCTGAATAACAAGAAGCCGGCATTGGTGAAGGTGACAACATTTCATCTATTTATACATACTTTTTATTATTAAAGCTTATCTTATAATTATTTCTGAAGAGATTGACTAATTTTTGTAGTATTTATGACTTAGAACTATGATAAAGCTATGAATTGATATAATTCCTGATTTGTTTTATCTTTTCATTATCCTTCCTTTGTTAATTGAGCATTTTATATTACTTAGCTTAAAAATGCAAGAACGGTTCAGAAGTATCCAACCTTGGGCTAAGGGCCAAAATTATGGTATCATTCAAAATGTCCTTCAAAGAAAGCCCTCTGTAATCCAACACACTTAGCCCATTAATCCTTCCATTTCTCATCAATTTGTTCAACATTCATATTTTTCCCTTATAGGGTTGAACAATTTTCATGGGTTCAGAGCAAAAGGCTTCCTCATTCCTCCCCAAGGTATTCTCGGATGGTAAGCAGGTTTGACTCTGGAGCAAACCTGACCAAGGGCTACTGCCCAAGGCTACAGAGGTTCCTCTCCCTGAGGCTGAATGCACCATGTGAGATGGTTCTGTTATGTGGATGAATGTCATGGTGGATAGCAGTGCCACCACATTCCTACAATCATCCATCACTCCACTGCTCAAACGCTTCTGCAACCAATGATAGGTATGCTGCCACATTCTGCATGGTCTCCTTGGCTCTCAGATAAGGATACTGTCAACAGGTTTGGGATTGCCAAAAAATCATAAGGAGCTATGTCTGAAAAGTCCAGAGAGAGAGAGAGAGAGAAAGAATGAGCAAGAGAAAGAGTAGGATGAAGCAAAGGAAGAGTCAAGAGGGAGGAAGAGAGAGTAGGACAAGAAAAAACAGAACAAATAAATCCCCTACACGTCTTGTCTCCATTCACACAAGCCATGAAAAGCTTGTCCATCCCTGAGTGCTCAGAAGCAGTGTTCCACTGATGATGTGGAAACTTGAGACACCCAATCATTTAATGGGCTTTAGTAGGTTTTGTCACCAGTCTTCTGTGTGTCACTGACTACATTTTGAAATTTTTATCTGTTCTATTTAATTTTGTGTGTATGTACACAATGTTTATGGTCAATAAACTATTTATAAAACTATTTATCTGTGTGAGTAAGATAAAAGCAGTTATTGTTATTATTATTATTATTATTATTATTATTATTATTATTATTATTATTACACATTTTCCTCCTTGTATTTAAATATTATTATTATTATTATTATTATTATTATTATTATTATCATGAATTGTTCTTGTTTATAAATAAAATACTGTAACTGATTATTATTTTTTTTATCATTCATTTAGACTCTCTCTCTCTCTCTCTCTCTCTCTCTCTCTCTCTCTCTCTCTCTCTCTCTCTCTCTCTCTCTCTCTCATAAAATGACTGGTGAGGAACTCTAATAATTAAAGTGCTAAAAAATCCATTAAACTACGAGAAATAAGACAAATAATTAATGACACACCTAATAACACAAACAAGGAGTAATAAACAAAACTTAAGCCAGAAAACACGAAAAGATAAAACTATCATATAAAGAAATACGAAGTTAAAAAAAAAATCATGAATATCAAATAAATAACTCACATATAATCAATAAACACGTAAGGAACAGTAAATAAACAATTAAGCCATTCATTGCAAGGGCCACAGTCAGAAAGTGAAAAAAAAAAAAATGCTTAGTTAAATACCGAGGCTAAATAAAACAAGGAATTAGACAAATGACAAATAATTAATAAATACATAAGGAATAATGAATAAACAAAAATTAAGCCAGGAAGACTATTATAATTATTGCAAGGAGACGATATGTATGTATGTATGTATTGTATGTAATTCGAGGTTAAAATGGCTCAAATCTGACCCAACAGCAGGCCATAAGTGAAGGTGTTCCTCAAGGCAGGGAGGGGGAGCAATGAATAGGGGAGGGGCTATAAACTATTGGGGGGTATTAATTAATGACGCATCCAGTTTAGCGTGTGTGTATATTTCGCGTTGTGATAATTTAAAGGTTTTCTCGCGTTTTTATCTTTATTTATTGATTGATTTTATTTATTTATTTTATTTTTTTGGCAGGTGTTATATTTGTTGAGTGTTTTAAGTAACTGTGGCTCATTGCATCAAAACTCCATTCATTACCTTCGTGGGAAGGTTCAATTTGGCAAGGTTTTATTTCGCATTTTGGGTTTTGTAGTAAATTATGCATTTTCTCATATTTTTCTTTGCTGGTATTGTCCCTTCCACGCCATATATGACTGGAAAGTTGGGGGCGCCTTCCCCCCCACCCTCCACTGCTACGTTTTTTTCTTAATCAGTCAGTCAACCAATCAATCAATCCCTTCATGAATCATACCCATTTCCAGGTGTCACCCCCACCCATAGATCTCTCATTCTGTCATGTATGAACAAGTGCTAAGGGCAAGCTGAACAAGTACAAAGGGCAAGCCAGCTGTCTCTTTTAATATTCTTGCCTGAAATAACATTACAAATGAGGGTCTATTAATCATCCATTAAATAATCCATTTTTATTGCTTTCTCATTCTTCTTGCTCTGTGTATTGTTAAATTGGATGGTTATATCATTGTCCCTTCCTGTGTTTTAGTGTGCCATTACCTGTCCTCTCTTCCAGCTGATATTTAGTTTGTACTAAAATAGACTGGCATAACTTTACAATTTATACACAAATAACAACATAAACCAATAATGCATTGATATTATGCATGATAGGAGTGGACATTTCCACTCTACATCATTAATGAATGCATGATGAGACGCACACTATTACAAAGCTAATGAGTTCAATAAAAAACACTCAATAACAATTTCAATAACTTTATTAAAAATAGCAATCTTTATAAATCATGAAACTAGAAAACTTTAAGAACCTGGGGCTATAACATCAAATGCACAATAATGCAAACACTTTTTACACACACACTCTTTAATGATATTTCCTAATATACAGTATAATTCCAAACAGAGAGAGAGAGAGAGAGAGAGAGAGAGAGAGAGTGATGAACTACCTGGGGTCATAAATGTAAAGTACAGGTATCAGTCAGGCAAAGCATAGTGCTTGCCTGTCTCATATGGAATGTAAAAACATGGCTTCATATCATTCCAGACCTGGGATTATGGCCAAAAGTTACCAAGCAGTGGTGAGCAAAATCCAGTAGAGTAATATTCAGTATCATTGAATTACTGACAAAGTAAAGATCATTATGTGCAATGATACTCACTACCTAGGAGCATTTCAGGTTACTACCAAGAATCTGACCATGCTGGCAGGGATGGTTAGGCTACAACACATTACATACTTCTCCATTCAAATCAGTCAGCTGATTAAATGGTGAGTTAAACCATTTTGATCATCTAAATCATATTAAGGCATTGGATGAGACCTGGACAGCTTGGGTCATCACCATACATAGGTACTCCACTACTCTGTGGGAGGCACTTGATTGTGGCAAGAGTCATCACAATACCAAACACCATCCTTGACAAAGCACAGCATGGCCCACTCATCCACAGGAACCCAGCCATCTCTAAGGAGCAAATCAATGCTGCCCAGTGTCACTCCTCATCACTTTTAGGGAATAAGAAGTAGATCCCACCCCAGCACCATCTTTACATAGAATATAATACAGAGGACAAAGAAGGAATACAAACAGGGCACATGGTATGGTATAGAACACCAACCCTCACTTTTGGAAAACCCCAGCCACTCAGTAGGAGACCAGCCAGTCACCATGGCTATCACCTGGGGATTCTTAGGAACAGGTGTTAGGTATAGAATGAGAGATAAAGAAAACTCCCAATACATTTCAAGTCTATACGCAAGTCTCCATAGATAGACAAAAAAGTGTTCATGAATTAAACACAATATTGTAAGTTTTAAATGTTATGTGGTACCTTAGATAGATGGACAGGTCACTTGAGAAGAGAAAATAAGAAATGTCTTAGGAAGAGTATTTTGTCATATGTATGAATATATATGACTGTATGACATAGATGACTGGTGAAGTAGATTTTGTCCCTTATCAGAGTGGTTGTGTAGCTGAAACAAATTAATGATTATCAAAACAGAGACACATTTGAGCTGATTGGTGAATTACAGTTTCAGAGTGGATACAGCATACACTGGGATGATAAAACTACTGCAGTCATAAAGTAGATGAAAAAATACTGTGGGGAGGAATGTAAAGCAGTAACATATGCAACAAAGAAAGAAAGAAAGAAAGAAAGAAAGAAAGAGAGAGAGAGAGAGAGAGAGAGAGAGAGAGAGAGAGAGAGAGAGAGAGAGAGAGAGAGAGAGAGAGAGAGAGAGAGAGAGAGAGAGAGAGAGAGAGAGAGAGAGAGAGAGAGAGAGAGAGAGAGAGAATGATGTGACATGACATCTTTAAGTACAAATGAGTATATAGTAACCATACACTGATACTTGTCCCCTTATACAGTGATAAGTTTACCCAAACACAATGGACACGGATGGAACTTTTGGAGGCTAAAGTGCTCCAGGTGACTGGTGGACTCCATTTCATTGCGGAGGTCCAGGATTCTCTGCACAGTTGGGCTTTTGGTGTCAGTGGAAGTGGTGGCAGTGTGGCAGCAGTAACAGTTTTGGTCTTCCTATGGGCAAGTTCTGTAGGATTCATATTCTCCCTCCTCATGAGGGACATCAGTGTGAAGGGTCAACGGAGCATCAATTCCCTCCTCAGGCAAAGAATGATGGATGCAATTTTCTGTTTCTTGTTGTTGCTCCACCTTTTCAGAGTGCTTGAGGCGCTCGTCAGCCACCTTTCCACTGGTGGTGGGTGTCTCAGACTCACTGGTTCCTGTTCCACATCAAGAGTGTTAGCAGATGCCACTTGTATTTCATCTACTTAGTACATTACATCATTACATAAATAACTGGTGTTATCTGATATTAAAGTGCTAATGAGCAACATGCCACAGAAATCTGTTTATTTCAAGAAAATTATGAAGATAATAATAATGTTTCGTTGCACTTCATAAGATGGCTCAGTTTTTACTACTCACCAACACTGCTAAAGATAGCAACTGGACTCTTAAGGACGCTGCTTATCTTCTCGAGCTGCTGAAGGTCATGATCTGCTTCCTTTTCCTGCACCAGCTTTGATATCAAATCCTGCAGGAAACAACTGTGTTAATTCACATTTTGAATAAATCTAATAGATGAAATTTCACTTACAACACCTTATGTGTCTCTGGTGACTCATGGAGGACAGATACATCACCTGAGAGTAAATGGTCAGTGAAGAAGTTGACCCTTGATCCTGGCTAATCACATTAAGTACATTAAACACTCCTGTTAACTAATAAATGAGGTGTAGATTTCTCTGGAAGGTTACATTACACTACTTCCCTGGCATTTGAAAACATTTTGCTCTACATGAACTCATATGGAAGCTTTACTGCAACATTAAATCTCAGCTAGATGCCAGATGGTGTAGCCTCCATCACAGAGCAAGGTAATGATATGAAGGCTTAGTACTTTGGTCAACACCTGAATAAGAACCGTTTGAGATGCAGCAGAGATCACTAACCTGCCAGCAATTGAATAAGAAGTGTGTGAGATGCAGCAGAGATCACTAACCTGCCAGCAATTGAATAAGAAGTGTGTGAGATGCAGCAGAAATCACTAATCTGCCATGACATGAATAAGAAGTGTGTGAGATGCAAAAGAGAGCACTAACCTGCAGAGTGGTTTTGCTTCATTTCCTCTCATTCATGATGGAGGCTGGCAAGGTCTAACTCGCGTTCTCGAGCTTGTTACTTCATCACTCCTCACTGCAACTGGTAGATGGTGATGTAGTCACCTGAAGAAGGATAAAATTCTTCATTAAAAGACCAAGGAAATGGCATACAGTAAACAGTAAACACTTCCTCCACTTCACTTTTACAGATGATTCAAATGAGCAAAAAACATGCACACACCGATGGACTCTGTCTTCTCATGCACTACAGCATGCTCAAGCTGCTACTTCCTGTCACTTAGCTCAGCCACCTCCTTCATGCTGCAAGTTAACCTGCTCTCCAGGACCCTGTGAGCCTCCTGCAGTTGTTGCAGCTTCTGTTAAAGCTCAGTTCCTCCCAATCCTGTTGTTTCTCCTGATAAAACAATAAGTTTGTTTCTCTCAACTTTTCTTAATACAGCCTCAATAAACAAATCCAATAACAATGCTTTTATTTTGTTATTAATTCAAAAAATTGAGCAACAGTGAGGAAAAATTATTTGCTTTATTATTAGAGAATATAAACTTTCTTACCTTTTGGTTCAGTTATGACATCTTCAGACAACTTTTCATGAGCAAGAGATTCTCCCAGCAGTTTGTTATACTTATCCCTCTCACAGTCTAGCTGAACCTGAAGACTGCTGCACTCACTCTCCAACCTGCTAACCTCAGATGTCAGTGTAGCCACTTGACCCAGCAATTTCCCCTTGGTATCTGTACCTGGAGGTGAAAAATTGATGCAACAGAGGGCCAGACAAGAATGACCAATGGAAGTAATTAGACGTAATGTAAGAAGTGGGTATAAGACTAAGGGAAATAGAAGGGCAATGGAGAGAGGGTTAGATGCACCAGAAATGTCTGTGGAGCCAGGAAAAATTTTAACTTGTAACAGAGATAACTAAGAGCAACTGTGAATGAATAAATGTGATGTGGCCTCATCCCATGACTGGGAAAATGCAAAAGCAGCACCTCAGACACCAGGACCATGATGACTGGCAGCTCCCAAAATTAGCTGCTGGCTTTTGTACTCCTAGTCACCACAGGAGGCTCATCCACAGCTAATCCTATCAGCTGATCATCTTGGGTGAAGTAATTGTTTATCAGTCTGGCTGTTGAGTCCTGATGCAGAGATGTGTGTGTGTGTGTGTGTGTGTGTGTGTGTGTGTGTGTGTGTGTGTGTGTGTGTGTGTGTGTGTGTGTGTGTGTGTGTGTGTGTGTGTGTGTGTGTGTGTGTGTGTGTGTGTGTGTGTGTGCACTTTGGAAAGCCTCCCTCCAAGGAGAATGTCAGTTTGATATACAAATATATATTCATGTGGATGGTAGCTCACATTTAGCTTCTGAGTTCTCACATGAAGACATGCCATCCTTGTCTTTTTCCTCTGAGGGAGTGACTTTATACTCTGTGATAAGTGCATGCAGCTCACTATTCTGTCTTGTGACGTTTTTGATTTCTATCTGTGAAAGACACAAGAAGGCAGTAAGTTAACTTGTTTAACATGCCACATCATTTTATATATATTATGCCAAGTTTAAACAGGAAAGCCTCACCAGAAGCATCAACTAAAGACCAAAGTGATTAACAAATCTTTCACTTTACCACCCTTAATGACAAAAGCTGCTGATGTAGCATCCCATCCATATCCTGCATTTTTACACCTTCATGATTCCATTAGATTACATTAGATTACATTAGAACAGTATGTGACCAATGACGTCTCCATTCTACATTGCCATGACAAGAATACAGGGCTTTACTGAACATAAACCAAGGACGCCTCCATTCTACATTGCCATGACAAGAATACGGGGCTTTACTGAACATAAACCAAGGACGCCTCCATTCTACATTGCCATGACAAGAATACAGGGCTTTACTGAACATAAACCAATGACGCCTCCATTCTACATTGCCATGACAAGAATACAGGGCTTTACTGAACATAAACCAAGGATTCCCTCCTCCTCTCTCTAAGGGTTAGGGTTCTCTCAACAGTTACAGCGTGGTGTGAGAGATGCAGTGCTGTCAAGGCTTTACTATTTACAGGAAGCAACACACCAATAAATAAATGTTACTTTGGAAATGAAACTGAATAATCAAAGGCTTTATATCTCATGAACTTCCCTTCTTTAATAAACTGTCTTCAAGCTGACAGACTCCAGTAGTATTGCATCTTAGGAATATTCTACAGCTGATTTCATAATAACTGCTCTCTAAAACTGACTACATGCCTCCTTCCCTACCTCCTACAGACTCTACTCAACAATTGTTGTTATTCTGTTCATGCTGGTGTGACAGTTAACCAGTATATTAATTCCTTAGTTATGTACACTCTAGAATGGTGGTTCATTTTATCTACCAGTGATTTGAATTCCCAGCTTCTAAGTATTACATTATTATTTGTTGATTGGTACCATTTGTATGCAATCAGAGAAAGATTTCAATATAAAAACATATCCATGTTACTGTTACCTTTCAGAATGTAAACCAAAATGAAAGCTATGTAAATTTCTTGGTTCTTGTGCTTCTTCAAATGCAGTCCCTTGTCTGGTTTCTCTGTCAATTCTAATTTCTTATTGCTCTGTGGAAAAACAAAGTGCAAATGTTTAGGATGAACTGATTCAATAATATTGCTTTCACAATTTCAATATTGTTCACAATTTCTGCAGGAAGTTTACTCCATATATTTACTATACGATTAAAGAAAAAATGTTTGGCCTTGTGGGATTTAAAACGTTTGGGTATAATCTTGAATCCATTATTTCTTGTTAGGTAGAATGAATGAGGAGGAGGAGGAGGAGGAGGAGGAGGAGGAGGAGGAGGAGGAGGAGGAGGAGGAGGAGGAGGAGGAGGAGGAGGAAGGAGGAGGAGGAGGAGGAGGGAGAAACAAAGATAGGAGGGAAGGAAGAAAGGAAGAAAAGGGAATAAGAGAGAGAGAGAGAGAGAGAGAGAGAGAGAGAGAGAGAGAGAGAGAGAGAGAGAGAGAGAGAGAGAGAGAGAGAGAGAGAGAGAGAGAGAGAGAGAGAGAGAGAGAGAGAGAGAGAGAGAGAGAGAGAGAGAGAGAGAGAGAGAGGAGTTGGTAAGGAAAATTATTACAATGGTCCAAGGTGAAGAACAGGGACTGGAATGAGAAGTGGAAGAAGCATATAGAATTGGAAAATATAGTGAAGGAGGTAAAAGACCATTAAAAGTGAGAATGAGATCCCAAGTTACAGTAAAGGAGATCCTAGTGAGAACTGGGAAGCTGGCTGAAAATTCAGAATACAAGAATATTTGGGTAAAAAAGAGATATGAACTTGGAAGAAAGGGAAAAAGAGAAGGATCTGAGGAATGAAGCCAAGCAAAAAAAACGAGAGAAGTACAGAGACCGAGAAGCAGAAATTTTATTGGAGGGTACTAGATATGAAACTAAGGAAATGGTATATTCAGGAAAGGGAACAAGAAATGAAAGAACCACAACAGCAGACAGACAAATTGCATGTGGTGGGAGAAGTAGTATATTAAGAGTAATATATACAAAACAAACTTCATGTAAACAAATAAAATTTTCAGAAAACTTGTCACACAAAACCTTATTAACAACTCACCTTCTCCTTCTGCGGCATTTCCTTCCTTCTTATCTTTCTCCTTTCCTTCCCCATCTTCCTCCTCCTCCTCCTCCTCCTCTCCTTCCTCTTTCTTTCCACCTTCCTCCTCCTCTTGTGACTCTTAACTCTCTTCCTCCTCGTCCTCCTCTTCCCCTGTGCTTCCCTCCTCTGAAAGAAAAGACTTGTTTAAAAAGCAAGCAAATATAGTAGTAATAGTAAAAAAAAGTCAATGAAATGAAAGTTTATACACATATGAAATTAGTGAAAATTTGACACCAAACATTCTCTATCTGTAACATTACATCAGAATGACGAGAACACAAGATATGAAAAGTGAAAGGGAATGATGTATATAACAAAGAAAAACATTGTATAATGACATATGACAGGAAAATAATCTTGTATACTTGTCCCTTAAATACTTGCTTCCTTGTATATTAACTCCCAAAATGCTCATTCCTTGTACTCTCATTTTCAAAACACCTCTTCCTTATATATTGTCACTCAAACACTCCTTTCTTGTACACTTATTCCTAAATCACTCCTGTCTTCCTGTATTCTCATTCTCCAAACACTCGTGCCTCTGCACACCCAGTTCCTCAAAACATTTCTTCATTGTTTACTCATCCCGCAAACACAGCAACTTTCTTGTATACTCAGCTCTCAAAAGATGCATTTTTAAACATCCATAACTCCTTTTATTTTCATTCCCCAAACACTCCCGGCTGTGCACACTCCAGCACGTTAACACAATAACCAAGCAATACACACGACTACTGGCACCATCCAGATCTGGCCCCAGCACCCCTGCCTCCTTGCGTGCCAGCTCCAGCAATGCACGGCCACAGCGGCAGTACGCGTCACCACACTCGGGCGCCTGCTCCCCACACAGCTCCACCAGGGACTCTGTTGCCTCCTGGAGTGGTAAGGAGTGTCAGTTAAACCTGGTGTTTACTTTCACTATGATATGAAACAATTAACAACACAGAAAACAACACAACTAGGTAACATGCAACACATACCACACCTAAGCAACAGACACACCTCGAAGGCAGCGACAGCAGATTTGAAGTCCCCCACCAGGAGGTGTCGCTTGCCCCTAGAGAAACGGTCGAACGCTGCTGCACTTGCCGCACGTCCAAGGGGAGCAAGCAAACAGGCCATCATCAAACAAGTCTCGACTTTAACCATTCGTAATTTACACCATCATATATTGTGGAGTAACTTCATGTTTAGTATATCTTAACATGGAACATTATTAAGAATGTGTACATGCTTGTATTATTTGATAAATTATGTGGTCAGCTACACTTTCCACTCACACTCTCATCCATCACCAAAATTAAACTAACCCCCTATTACTTTCCTCCCACCCTCAGAATTATTAAACTAACCTCCAGTCACATTCTTCTGACACCCTCATCCCTCACTAAAAATTAATACCAACTGGCAAAATTACCAAACTAACCTCTAAATATCATCCTCCCACCATCTAGTCTCTCACTAAAATTAATCTCACCAAGCACGATTATCAAGCTAATATCCAATCACTTTCCTCTGACCCTCAAAATCCTTTCCAGCTGGTAGAATTATTAACCTATACTCCAGTCACTTCCACCCTCTCATCCCTCATTAAAATTAATCCCAGCCTTCAAAATTATTGAACTAACCTCCAGTCAAAGAAATATCACTGGTTTTGTGGGGGATATTGTCACTGCACTAAGGGATGCACACAATTTCTCGTAAGTTTTCACATTTTGCGTTCAACTGTACCGGTCTAAGTGGAGGAGTGAAAAAGTGACACCTAATGAATAGTTGCCACAAAACTTATTCTCATTACTTTTTGTTCCTTGTCATTTTTCTTTCAGGCTTTTTTCATCATCACAGCAGCTTGAAATTTTGAAAATACATGCTATTTGAGGAGGTAGCTGTACATGTGAAAAAAAAGAAGGGAAACAAACATCCATACTTGTGACTGATATGAAAAATAAACTATACATATAAATGTATATTTCACTTTTCTTTCTAGCAATTAAAAAATGTACATACGACAGTATTTCTTTCTTTTCCTCAATAAATACGACAACAGTATTTTTCCTTCCCTTCAGTACACCCAGCCTTTCCCTTAGTACATATCACAGTACTTTTCCTTTTTGCTCAGTGCATATGAGAATAATTTTCCTTTTCCTCCATGCATATGACACTACTTGCCCTTTTCCTTTTCTTTCCCTAAATAGAGAAGACAAGACAGAAATTTTCTTTCCCTCAATACACAACACTATTTTTTTCTCCCACTCTCTCTCTTGTACAGAGTCAGTTTCAATGTACTGGAAGGTTATGCCTACGGGAAACTGAAGGACAACTCAAGCAACGAGTGGACGGGCACGGTAGGAGCTCTGCAGTCAGGGGAAGCTGACCTCACTGTCTCTGAATTGTCCATCACTGAGGAGAGGTTGAAAGTTGTTACCTACACCCAGCCTATCTATATCATCAGGTGAGAGATACAGGTGATGATCAAATAATATTTTAAAGATGTTGAACAAAGTGCTCCCTTAACAGATTAATTGGATCAGCAAAATGTTCAGAATATGAAATGTCAAATAATTAGATTGATCTATCTATATGCCAGGCTGGCAGTCCTATACAGGGTGGCCCAGACACTACACTATACACTCACATACAACATTGACACTGTTAATCCACGGGTAATCTACTGGGTTGGCTACAGTGTGTCCCTCATTGTGTACACATCATACTCTGCCACACTGGTCTCACATCTTGCTGTGGAGCAGCCTGCATCTCTGCCATTCAGCAACCTGCGGGACCTGTCTAGGCAGTCAGGCTGGGATGCTGGATGCAACAACAATGACCTCTTCCAAGTGACAGCCTCGGTGGGTCCTTGGCTTCTTGCTGTGTGAACTGATATACCATCCAGTAGTAGCAGTAGTAGTAGTAGCAGTAGCAGTAGTAGTAGCAGTAGTAGTAGTAGTAGTAGTAGTAGCAGTAGTAGTAGTTTTAATTTCTCAAACAACAGTCCCATTGCTTTAATTTCCTGCCTATCTAAAGTTTTTAATCTACCCTTAATAGGAATATTCTTAAACATCTATTACTTCACAGCCTACTTGTATCTGATCGCCAGTATTAGGGTCCATCAAGGCTGCTCCACTGGTCATCTGGCTTTCCTTACTGAATCTTGGTCATCATACTCTTTTAGAGATTTTGGTGAAACTTTTGCTGTTGCCTTGGATATATGAAAAGCTTCTGATAGTCTGGCACAAAGCTTGCATTTCCAAACTACCCTCCTACAGCTTCTTTCCTTCTCTGTGTAACTTCATCTCAAGTTTCCTTTCTGACCATTCTATTGCTGCTGTGGTAGACGGTCACTGTTCTTCTCCTAAATCTGTTAACAGTGGTGTTCCTCAGGATTCTATCGTCATTCACTCTCTTCCTATATTCATCAATGATCTTCTAAACCAAACTTGTTGTCCTATCCAATCCTACACTGATTATACTAACCAGCATTTTTCCAGGTCTTTTCATGGACATCCAACCTTTCGGGAGGCAAACAGTTCACACAGGGAAGCCACAGAATACCTCACTTGTAATCTCTCTCTAAAATTTCTGACTGGGGCAGAGCAAACCTGGTATTGTTCAATGCCTCAAAAACTCAATTCCTCCATCTATCAACTCAACACAACCTTCCAGACAACAAGTATCCCCTCTTCTACACTGAACCTCCTCAGTCTGGAAACTGGAAATTTCATATCTCATCTCTAGCTAAAACAGCTTCTATGAAGTTAGGTATTCTGAGATGTCTGCCAGTTTTTCTCACCCCCCTCAGCTGCTGACTCTGTACAAGGGCCTTATCCATCCATGTATGACAAATCCATGTATGAAGAGTTTTAAAGAAAGGACTTACTTATTACTGGTTACACTTGCAATAACACAATATCACGTCCAACACCTCACGGTCACTTGATGCAAGTCACTCATTACCCGACCAACTCATCTCAGCTTCAAGACAACTCAATCTGGAAATAACAGATAAAGGAAATAGGTTGGGCTTTTAATCTTCAAGGGACACATTAAAAATTCTATGTCAAACCAATAGTAGTGAAGAATTCAGTCCCAGATTAATAGAGAAATGCAAGAGTCAACAGTGAAATGTAAACAGCAGGTAATTGGTGTCATTGTGCCTGCCATTCAGTGGAAGGAGAGGTAAATAAGTTGTCAATGTCCCTCCTACATAAAAAATACATAGAGTACATTTATGCACACTACTGCCTATTAATTTATTCTCCCTCAGCAACACTGGATTATATTTAACACCTGCTCACTAACTACTGTCTGTGAAGTAAATCACTGAAACTAGAAACATCACTTATCATCTCTCTCTCTCTCTCTCTCTCTCTCTCTCTCTCTCTCTCTCTCTCTCTCTCTCTCTGTCTCTCTCTGTCTCTCTCTCTCTCTCTCTCTCTCTCTCTCTCTCTCTCTCTCTCTCTCTCTCAGAAGTACTTATAGAACACTGTAAATACTAGTAACACCTTGAATTGTTTTGCTTTGATCAATTGTTACGTGATACTGGCTCCACTATTTCAGCTTTTACTGTGTTTTCACTCTTGACACTGTGGGAGCAAAGATTGTCTTCCTTACGATATAGTACACAGTCAATGCCACACACAGCAACACTGTTCTTCTGTTCCTCCAAGCTTTGAGTTTCCTCACTACAGTATCCTTTAGAATAAGCCCCACAAGGATCTTCCTCACCTCTGTCAGCTTGCAGTCTCTCAAAAAAAAGGGCCTCAGTCAAGATTCTCCTCCAGGCCAGGCCACATGCTGCTTCTGTCTCCAAGAACACACCTACTCATTTCACTGATATAAGCAACCTTTTCAAAGTCCCTCAGAGCCTCTTCCATTTCTAACAATAAGCAATATTTAATTGGTTCCTAAACACACACACACACACACACACACACACACACACACACACACACACACACACACACACACACACACACACACACACACACACCTGCAAGAATTTGTCTTACCCTTAGCCAGTACTCATCTTATACATATAAACAGCAGATAGCACACCTAGAGTGGTCACCACTTCCTGTGAGTGGCAGTGCACAGCTGTTTTCAGTATGAGTGGAAGGTCCACTGTCACATAGTCTTGTGACAGGCTGGGCTGGACACTTGGTGAGCAGTTCTGGAACCTTCAGGGAGGTTTACTGCCAACCTGCACACTGAAAGGAAATGCAGTTTGAGTAAATGTACATATTATTATATAGAGACAAAAACAGTAGTGAGTTATCTAAGGAACTTATGACAGAGATACAGAAGAATTACAAAGATATTACATGGTCCAAGCCTTCAATTCAAAGTAAGTGCTTCAGATCTACACAAACAATTGAGACAGCTTCTAAAATCTACATAAACAATTCATGCAGCTTCTAATTCCATCAGTGAGCGTCATCAACCATTGGTCCCAGGTTAGCTCACAGTCATCCCCAAGTGACGCACACACCTGGCTCACTCAACCCCACATGCTTCATCGCTCTGTCTATCTCACTTGTCCACACCTGGCTCACTCAACCCCACAATTTCCACATTTTTTCCACACCTTCTCCACACTATTTCCACACTTTTCTACACAATTTCCACACATGGCTCACTCAATCCCACAATTTCCACACTTTTCCACACCTGGCTCACTCCATCCCAGAATTTCCACACTTGGCTCGCTCAGTCCCATGTGCTTGATCACTCTGTCTATCTCACTTGTCCACTTAGTTACATAACATTGTAAGCCCTCTCCATTTCTGACAATCCTACTTCCATCACTCTCAACAAGGCTTCACTCAACCCCTCAAAAGCCCAACAACTAGTTTCCAAGCCATTCTTTATTACCATCCTAACACACTTGTTCCCCCAACTGCTACTCCTAATATTCCACACAAACACCTTACTAGTCTCTCATCATCCATTTGCTCTAATCTAGACCCTGCCGAGGTACCCTGCACGAACACCCTCCAAAGCCACCAGCTCCGCCATCATGCCTTCCTTCGCCATCCATCTGACTCTTGCTCCTGCCCTCCACCTCCTGTTGCTGCCACGTCTGGAGTGCGTCAGCCAGCGTCGTGTAGCAGGTGGAATGGCGTCACTGCTGGGCCGTGGTGTCTGGGTGGGGCACAGCGGGAGGCAGGGGATGGGGTAGTCTGGAATGATTTGTTGGTGTTATGGTTGTAGTTGTTTTGTAGAAAGTATAGTTTAATTAGTTTCTTAGTAAATATAATAAAAATATAATAAAAAAATATATAATAAAAATAAAAAGAAGACGACGTAGCAGATCAAAGAAAAGGTGGAAAGATCACATTGGAGAGGACATGAGTGAGAGAGGATTGAGTGGAGAGAAGGTTGGGGACAGAGCCTTGGGGAGAAGACTAGTAAGGAAAAGTGACCCCATATGAATATGGGAGCAGCTGCAGAAGAAGAAAAAGAAGTAAATCTAATAAAATGAAATAGGATAAAAATTAAATACATTGTTAAGAATAGCATATCTCTCTCTCTCTCTCTCTCTCTCTCTCTCTCTCTCTCTCTCTCTCTCTCTCTCTCTCTCTCTCTCACCATGACTATTTTCCAGCCAGCCAGCTAGCCATTCAACCAACCAGCCAATCAATCAGTCACTCAGTTAGTCAGTCAGTCAGTCAGTCAGTCAGTCAGTCAGTTAGTCAGTCAGCCATTCAACCAGCCAGCTAGCCATTGAACCAACTAGCCAATCAATCAGTCACTCAGCTAGTCAGTCAGTCAGTCAGTCAGTCAGTCAGTCAGTCAGTCAGTCAGCCATTCAACCAGCCAGCTAGCCATTGAACCAACCAGCCAATCAATCAGTCACTCAGCTAGTCAGTCAGTCAGTCAGTCAGTCAGTCAGTCAGTCAGTCAGTCAGTCAGTCAGTCAGCCATTCAACCAGCCAGCTAGCCTTTCAACCAACCAGCCAATCAATCAGTCACTCAGCTAGTCAGTCAGTCAGTCAGTCAGTCAGTCAGTCAGTCAGTTAGTCACTCAACCAGCCAGTGAGCCGGCCAGCCAGTCAGTTAGTTCTGTGGGCCTGTGTATGGTTCTGGTGGGCCTCTGTTTGGCTTGTGTTAGATTCAGCTAGGCCTCTGTTTGGTCTGTGTTTGGTCTCTGGGCCATAGATGCAGCAAGACCGGTTGAAAATTCCAAGCACTGACGCAC
>NC_087184.1:18122719-18124432 GCF_035594125.1 Scylla paramamosain
AGACTCAGTAGGGAACTCCATAAGATCACCAGTAGAGTGGCCTAGACAGAACCCATACTGGCAATCAGATAGAAGGTTGTGAAATAATAGATGTTTATGAATCTTCCTGTTGAGAATAGAATAGATAGAAATTTTCTTTCCCTCAATACACAACACTATTTTTTTCTCCCACTCTCTCTCTTGTACAGAGTCAGTTTCAATGTACTGGAAGGTTATGCCTACGGGAAACTGAAGGACAGCTCAAGCAACGAGTGGACGGGCACGGTAGGAGCTCTGCAGTCAGGGGAAGCTGACCTCACTGTCTCTGAATTGTCCATCACTGAGGAGAGGTTGAAAGTTGTTACCTACACCCAGCCTATCTATATCATCAGGTGAGAGATACAGGTGATGATCAAATAATATTTTAAAGATGTTGAACAAAGTGCTCCCTTAACAGATTAACCAGGCCACCATTAGTAGTAGAAATGTTGTACTAGAATGAAATTAGTTGGGAAATGTAATGCATAATTATTGGCAGGGAAAAGATGGTGACAGGGATGCTGGGACGTGCTTCACTGTACACCGTGGTGGCCGCCCCTTGGTGCTTGGCGGTACCTTATAGGGCATCAAGGGGCAGTTATTGTAGTCTCATCTTACAGCAAAACAAGTAAAAAGAAAAAAATAGTAATAATAATAATAATATAAAAATTTTTTTTATCATTGTCTTGATGAGCACAAATCTTTCCCTGCCAATACATAAACAGCACATTTTTTCACTAAATTTCACCATTGTAGTACACATTTATACTAGTAATGATGACCTGTAGACTTTCCAGGCATGACAACACTTGAAACACAACCATTTTGTTAGCTACAGCATAGAGCAGCCACCAGACAGCCTTCCCCCACGTCAGCATGTCACACACTGAATCTGTCAGTCTGCTTTCAAGAACACATGAGGGACTAACAGGAGTTGCCATGTACTTAATTTCCTGCAGATTCTTTCACACCAAGGAGTAGCAAGTTGGAAGTCTGTGATTGTAACTATCCTGCTCAATTTCAGCTTCTATTCTAATCTCTACTTAATCTCCATATAGTTCCATTTTGGCCATAAGTCACTGTTTACTTAATCAATCCCTCCTAAGACACTGCACTTTTTTCAGATTATAGAGCTGATAGGTCTCGGTAGGGGGTTGACAGGCCTTGGTGAAGCTTGAGAGGGCCTTGGTGGGGGCTGACAGGGTTTGGTAGGGCTTGGCAGGGGTGACAGCAAAGGCTTCTGTTTAAAATCTCACATCTCAAGCCACCTCATTACTTGAGAGGTGACAAAGGGCTTGGCAGAGCTTGACAGGGATTGGTAGAGGTGACAGAGGCAGGCAGGAGTGACAGGGGATGACAAGGAACACCTCAAAATTAATGTACGAGTACACGCATGTACAGACCGACTGCCCCTCTAAAAATGCTTCAAACTTTCCTTGTTTTGTATAAGCTTGAGCACCTGGTACACTCACGGGCACACAGCACCCCCGGGCCGTCCCCCAACACCTCAGGGCCCGGGAAACGGGGGTCCCAGGCCGGGATGGAAATAAATAAATAAAAATAAAAGCTGCAACCGGCCTTACCTTTCTTGAGGGCGTCTTCTTTATGTCTGTACATATTTCCATGGTGGCACACGCTACTAGCCGCCCCCCTGGCCACGCCCTCGCCACCTCACGCATGTACAGACCGACTGCC
>NC_087185.1:0-22500 GCF_035594125.1 Scylla paramamosain
GAGGTTTTATGATATTGTAGAGACAGAGAGGTTCAAAGCTTAATTAGACTTGTATCTTTGAGCCATGAGTCAGTAGAGAGGGAGAAAAAGAGGCAGACGGAGAGCAGAGAGACAGGAAAAACAGGGAGGAAGAAAAGCTATTTGCACTGTACCTATAGGTCAGTATGGTGTGAGAGTTGTATACTTGAATCAAGAGTAAATATAGACGCAGATACGAAGGCGGGCAAGCTGAGAGAGAGGGAAAGAAAGGGTCTGAATGAAAGGGAGGAGTCAGGCCTGCAGAAGGGGAGCTTTTAGTATTGCTTGTTTACTGATTAGTGTGATAAAGTGTTGTGTTGTGTTGTGAGGTGCAGAGAAAGAGAGAGAGGCTTGTGTGGTGATATTTCATGTTGATGTACAGCAATATGAAATAGTTCTCAGGAAGAGAGAGAAAGAGATAGAAATTAGTGACACACACACACACACACACACACACACACACACACACACACACACAGTAATACTCTATAGAAACCTATTTCTTTCCTAATTTGTCTATCTCCATCTTGTTTTTCATTGTAAGTCATTAATGTTTATCTTGTATTGTCTTGGCATTATTAAAACATGAGGTATATTATTATTAGTGGTTGTAGTTTTTTGTATCACAACATTAACTTACAGTAGTTTTGCCTGAAAATCTCTCGTTTTCTAACATTCTCCCATCCTGCAGGCCTGAGTCCAGACCGAGACCCAGAGAAATGTAAACAAACGCACCAGTCAGACTTGATATAGGAGTGAATTTGTTACTTTTTAAAGCGGCAGTCGGTCTGTACATGTGTGGGGTGGCGAGGGGTGTCGCCAGGGGGCGGCCATTAGCGTCTGCCACCAGAGAAATATGTAAAAACATAAAAAAGACGCTTCTCAAGAAAGGTAAGGCCGGTTGCAACGTTTATTTTTTCTTTATTTCTTTCCATCAGGTTAGAGTTTATATTAATTCAGTTAGTTGAGTTTGCTTAAGTCTCTCTCTCTCTCTCTCTCTCTCTCTCTCTCTCTCTCTCTCTCTCTCTCTCTCTCTCTCTCTCTCTCTCTCTCTCTCTCTCTCTCTCTCTGTGGTGCTAATGGTGCAGGAAGGCCTTGTCTGCCACACCTTAAACCACTATACCATGCGTCACTGTACATTCATTCTGTACCCAAACAAACTTAACCTAAATGGCCCTCAATTAAAAAAAAATATATCGTTTTTTTTCCAAAACATGTTCTTTATCTGCCTAGATTTTGCAATGCCACATCACTGTACCCTATGATGCTAATGGTGCAGGAAGGCCTTGTCTACCTTCACCATAAGCGACTGTACCATGTCACGTCACTGTGCACTTCCTGTACCTTTTACAAAAACAACCTAACTGGCCCTCACCTGAAAAAAAATATCTTTTTTTTTTTTTGTGTTTTAGCTTAATATTTTTCAGTGCTACAGTACCACAGCACTGTACTCTATCAGTGCTAATGGTGCAGGAAGGCCTTTATCTACACTTCACCATAAACTCACTGTACCTTGCCTGTCACTGTACCTTAAATCTGTACCACACAGCAAACAACCTAACTGGCCCTCACTCTATGAAAAAAAATCTCTTTTTTTTTTAACCTGCAACCTAACCTAACCTAACCTTACCTAACCTAATCCTAACCTAACCTAACCTGACCTAGGCCAGTACTGACACTAACCTAACCTAACCTAACCTAACCTGAGCCTAACCTAACCTAACCTAACCTAACCTGATCCCTGACCTAACCTAACCTAACCTAACCTAACCTAACCTAACCTAACCTATCCTAACCTAACCAGAGACATTAAAAATTAGTCACACAGGCAAAAAGACGATTCAAAGTGACTGACATACCAAGCAATTAATTAGTGAAATCAGTCTTTGTTGACTACTCCAAAGCACTTTTCAGTTTGTCGACCTCAGTACTACTGTTAGGAAAAAAGTGCATTATTAAGACATTATTAGTGGTTGTATCACGGTATTTTATAATAGACTTATAACTAGTTTCCCCTGAAAATCTTTCGTTTTCTATCATTCTTTCATTCTACACGCCTGAGCCTCGACAGAGACCCAGAGAAATGTAAACAGGCACGAGTCAGACTTGATATAGGGCTGAATTTGTTGCTTTTCAGAGAGGGGCAGTCGGTCTGTACATGCGTGTGAGGTGGCGAGAGGCGTGTCCAGGGGGCGGCTAGTAGCGTGTGCCACCGTGGAAATATGTTACAGACATAAAGAAGACGCCCTCAAGAAGATGCAGGAAGCCGGTGTCCACGGCTTTTATTTTTATTTATTTATTTTCCATCCCGGCCTGGGACCGCCCCTTTCCCGAGTCCTGAGGTGTTGGGGGACGGCCCGGGGGTGCTGTGTGCCCGTGAGTGTACCAGGTGCTCAAGCATATACAAAACAAGGAAAGTTTGAAGCATTTTTAGAGGGGCAGTCGGTCTGTACTCGTACATGCGTGTACATTAATTTTGAGGTGTTCCTTGTCATCCCCTGTCACTCCTGCCTGCCTCTGTCACCTCTACCAATCCCTGTCAAGCTCTGCCAAGCCCTTTGTCACCTCTCAAGTAATGAGGTGGCTTGAGATGTGAGATTTTAAACAGAAGCCTTTGCTGTCACCCCTGCCAAGCCCTACCAAACCCTGTCAGCCCCCACCAAGGCCCTCTCAAGCCACCACTCAACCCCCTACCGAGACCTATCAGCTCTATAATCTGAAAAAAGTGCAGTGTCTTAGGAGGGATTGATTAAGTAAACAGTGACTTATGGCCAAAATGGAACTATATGGAGATTAAGTAGAGATTAGAATAGAAGCTGAAATTGAGCAGGATAGTTACAATCACAGACTTCCAACTTGCTACTCCTTGGTGTGAAAGAATCTGCAGGAAATTAAGTACATGGCAACTCCTGTTAGTCCCTCATGTGTTCTTGAAAGCAGACTGACAGATTCAGTGTGTGACATGCTGACGTGGGGGAAGGCTGTCTGGTGGCTGCTCTATGCTGTAGCTAACAAAATGGTTGTGTTTCAAGTGTTGTCATGCCTGGAAAGTCTACAGGTCATCATTACTAGTATAAATGTGTACTACAATGGTGAAATTTAGTGAAAAAATGTGCTGTTTATGTATTGGCAGGGAAAGATTTGTGCTCATCAAGACAATGATAAAAAAAAATTTTATATTATTATTATTATTACTATTTTTTTCTTTACTTGTTTTGCTGTAAGATGAGACTACAATAACTGCCCCTTGATGCCCTATAAGGTACTGCCAAGCACCAAGGGGCGGCCACCACGGTGCACAGTGAAGCACGTCCCAGCATCCCTGTCACCATCTTTTCCCTGCCAATAATTATGCATTACATTTCCCAACTAATTTCATTCTAGTGCAACATTTCTACTACTAATGGTGACCTGTACACTTCCCAGCATGACCAGTACAGCACTTCAAACAAACACAGCCTTTTCTTAGCCACAGCAAGGTGCAGCCACGACAGACAGCCTTCCCTAAGTCAGCATGTCACACTGCATCCATAACACTGAGCTTCCAGGAACACATCTGGGGGACTGATACAAGTTTGCTGTGTAGGTCATTTGTCCCAGCAGACTCTTTCACACCAAGCAGGCATGAGGTGGTAGTCTGTGCAGTGCGTCAGTGCTTGGAATTTTTGAACCGGTCTTGCTGCATCTATGGCCCAGAGACCAAACACAGACCAAACAGAGGGCTAGCTGAACCTAACACAAACCAAACAGACGCCCACCAGAACCATACACAGGCCCACAGAACTAACTGACTGGCTGGCCGGCTGACTCGCTGGCTGAGTGACTGACTGACTGACTGACTGACTGGCTGGCTGGCTGGCTTGCTGGCTGGCTTACTAACTGACTGACTGACTGACTGGCTGGCTGAGTGACTGATTGACTGGCTGGTTAGCTAGTTGGGTGGCTAGCTGGTTGGTTGAATGGCTGACTGACTGACTGACTGACTGACTGACTGACTGACTAGCTGAGTGACTGATTGATTGGCTGGTTGGTTGAATGCCTAGCTGGCTGGTTGAATGGCTGACTGACTGACTGACTGACTGACTGACTGACTGACTGACTGACTGACTAACTGACTGACTGACTAGCTGAGTGACTGATTGATTGGCTGGTTTGTCGAATGGCTAGCTGGCTGGTTGAATGGCTAACTGACTGACTGACTGACTGACTGACTGACTGACTGACTGACTGACTAACTGAGTGACTGATTGATTGGCTGGTTGGTTGAATGGCTAGCTGGCTGGTTGAATGGCTGACTGACTGACTGACTGACTGACTTACTGACTGACTGACTGACTAACTGACTAGCTGAGTGACTGATTGATTGGCTGGTTGGTTGAATGGCTGACTGACTGACTGACTGACTGACTGACTGACTGACTGACTAACTGACTGACTGACTGACTAGCTGAGTGACTGATTGATTGGCTAGTTGGTTGAATGGCTAGCTGGCTGGTTGAATGGCTGACTGACTGGCTGACTGACTGACTAACTGACTGACTGACTGACTGACTGACTGACTAGCTGAGTGACTGATTGATTGGCTGGTTGGTTGAATGCCTAGCTGGCTGGTTGAATGGCTGACTGACTGACTGACTGACTGACTGACTGACTGACTGACTGACTGACTGACTGACTGACTGACTAGCTGAGTGACTGATTGATTGGCTGGTTGGTTGAATGGCTAGCTGGCTGGTTGAATGGCTAACTGACTGACTGACTGACTGACTGACTGACTGACTGACTGACTGACTGACTAACTGAGTGACTGATTGATTGGCTGGTTGGTTGAATGGCTAGCTGGCTGGTTGAATGGCTGACTGACTGACTGACTGACTGACTGACTGACTGACTGACTGACTGACTGACTGACTGACTGACTGACTGACTAACTGACTAGCTGAGTGACTGATTGATTGGCTGGTTGGTTGAATGGCTAGCTGGCTGGTTGAATGGCTGACTGACTGACTGACTGACTGACTGACTGACTGACTGACTGACTGACTGACTGACTGACTGAGTGACTGATTGATTGGCTAGTTGGTTGAATGGCTAGCTGGCTGGTTGAATGGCTGACTGACTGGCTGACTGACTGACTGACTGACTGACTGACTGACTGACTGACTGACTGACTAGCTGAGTGACTGATTGATTGGCTGGTTGGTTGAATGCCTAGCTGGCTGGTTGAATGGCTGACTGACTGACTGACTGACTGACTGACTGACTGACTGACTGACTGACTGACTAGCTGAGTGACTGATTTATTGGCTGGTTGGTTGAATGGCTAGCTGGCTGGTTGAATGGCTAACTGACTGACTGACTGACTGACTGACTGACTGACTGACTGACTGACTGACTGACTGACTGACTAACTGAGTGACTGATTGATTGGCTGGTTGGTTGAATGGCTAGCTGGCTGGTTGAATGGCTGACTGACTGACTGACTGACTGACTGACTGACTGACTGACTGACTGACTGACTGACTGACTAACTGACTAGCTGAGTGACTGATTGATTGGCTGGTTGGTTGAATGGCTAGCTGGCTGGTTGAATGGCTGACTGACTGACTGACTGACTGACTGACTGACTGACTGACTGACTGACTGACTGACTAGCTGAGTGACTGATTGATTGGCTAGTTGGTTGAATGGCTAGCTGGCTGGTTGAATGGCTGACTGACTGGCTGACTGACTGACTGACTGACTGACTGACTGACTGACTGACTGACTGACTGACTAGCTGAGTGACTGATTGATTGGCTGGTTGGTTGAATGGCTAGCTGGCTGGTTGAATGGCTGACTGACTGACTGACTGACTGACTGACTGACTGACTGAGGCAGAGAGACAGGTAGGTGTTGGCAGGGTTGGTTTGGTTTGGAGTGTTGAGGTTTTATGATATTGTAGAGACAGAGAGGTTCAAAGCTTAATTAGACTTGTATCTTTGAGCCATGAGTCAGTAGAGAGGGAGAAAGAGGCAGACAGGCAGAGAGACAGGAAAAACAGGGAGGAAGAAAAGCTATTTGCACTGTACCTATAGGTCAGTATGGTGTAGAGTTGTATACTTGAATCAAGAGTAAATATAGACGCAGATACGAAGGCGGGCAAGCTGAGAGAGAGGGAAAGAAAGGGTCTGAATGAAAGGGAGGAGTCAGGCCTGCAGAAGGGGAGCTTTTGGTATTGTTTACTGATTAGTGTGATAAAGTGTTGTGTTGTGTTGTGAGGTGCAGAGAAAGAGAGAGAGGCTTGTGTGGTGATATTTCATGTTGATGTACAGCAATATGAAATAGTTCTCAGGAGAGAGAGAGAAAGAGATAGAAATTAGTGACACACACACACACACACACACACACACACACACACACACACACACAGTAATACTCTATAGAAACCTATTTCTTTCCTAATTTGTCTATCTCCATCTTGTTTTTCATTGTAAGTCATTAATGTTTATCTTGTATTGTCTTGGCATTATTAAAACATGAGGTATATTATTATTAGTGGTTGTAGTTTTGTATCACAACATTAACTTATATTAGTTTTGCCTGAAAATCTCTCGTTTTCTAACATTCTCCCATCCTGCAGGCCTGAGTCCAGACCGAGACCCAGAGAAATGTAAACAAACGCACCAGTCAGACTTGATATAGGAGTGAATTTGTTGCTTTTTAAAGCGGCAGTCGGTCTGTACATGTGTGAGGTGGCGAGGGGGTGTCGCCAGGGGGCGGCTAGTAGCGTCTGCCACCAGGGAAATATGTAAAAACATAAAAAAGACGCTTCTCAAGAAAGGTAAGGCCGGTTGCAGCTTTTATTTTTTCTTTATTTCTTTCCATCAGGTTAGGTTTATATTAATTCAGTTAGTTAGGTTTGCTTAAGTCTCTCTCTCTCTCTCTCTCTCTCTCTCTCTCTCTCTCTCTCTCTCTCTCTCTCTCTCTCTCTCTCTCTCTCTCTCTCTCTCTCTCTCTCTCTCTCTCTGTGGTGCTAATGGTGCAGGAAGGCCTTGTCTACCTGCACCATAAGCCACTATACCATGCGTCACTGTACATTTAAACTGTACCCCAAAAACTTAACCTAACTGGCCCTCACTTAAAAAAAAATATATCGTTTTTTTTTCGTGTTCTTAATATTTCAGTGCTACAATACCACATCACTGTACCCTATGATGCTAATGGTGCAGGAAGGCCTTGTCTACCTTCACCATAAGCGACTGTACCATGCGTCACTGTACCTTAAAACTGTACCACAAAAACAACCTAACTGGCCCTCACCTGAAAAAAAATATCTTTTTTTTTTGTGTTTGCTTAATATTTCAGTGCTACAGTACCACAGCACTGTACTCTATGGTGCTAATGGTGCAGGAAGGCCTTGTCTACCTTCACCATAAGCCACTGTACCATGTGTCACTGTACCTTAAATCTGTACCACAAAAACAACCTAACTGGCCCTCACCTGAAAAAAAAATCTCTTTTTTTTTTAACCTAACCTAACCTAACCTAACCTTACCTAACCTAACCTAACCTAACCTAACCTGACCTGACCTGACCTAACCTAACCTAACCCTAACCTAACCTGACCTAACCTAACCTAACCTAACCTAACCTGACCTGACCTAACCTAACCTAACCCTAACCCTAACCCTAACCTAACCTAACCTATCCTAACCCTAACCGAGACATTAAAAATTAGTCACAAGGCAAAAAGACGATTCAAAGTGACTGACATACCAAGCAATTAATTAGTGAAATCAGTCTTTGTTGACTACTCCAAAGCCTTTCAGTTTGTCGACCTCAGTATACTGTTAGGAAAAAGTGCATTATTAAGACATTATTAGTGGTTGTATCACGGTATTTTATAATAGACTTATAACTAGTTTCCCCTGAAAATCTTTCGTTTTCTATCATTCTTTCATTCTACACGCCTGAGCCCTGACAGAGACCCAGAGAAATGTAAACAGGCACGAGTCAGACTTGATATAGGGCTGAATTTGTTGCTTTTCAGAGAGGGGCAGTCGGTCTGTACATGCGTGAGGTGGCGAGAGGCGTGTCCAGGGGGCGGCTAGTAGCGTGTGCCACCGTGGAAATATGTACAGACATAAAGAAGACGCCCTCAAGAAAGGTAAGGCCGGTTCCAGCTTTTATTTTTATTTATTTATTTCCATCCCGGCCTGGGACCGCCCCTTTCCCGAGTCCTGAGGTGTTGGGGGACGGCCCGGGGGTGCTGTGTGCCCGTGAGTGTACCAGGTGCTCAAGCATATACAAAACAAGGAAAGTTTGAAGCATTTTTAGAGGGGCAGTCGGTCTGTACTCGTACATGCGTGTACATTAATTTTGAGGTGTTCCTTGTCATCCCCTGTCACTCCTGCCTGCCTCTGTCACCTCTACCAATCCCTGTCAAGCTCTGCCAAGCCCTTTGTCACCTCTCAAGTAATGAGGTGGCTTGAGATGTGAGATTTTAAACAGAAGCCTTTGCTGTCACCCCTGCCAAGCCCTACCAAACCCTGTCAGCTCCCACCAAGGCCCTCTCAAGCCACCACTCAACCCCCTACCGAGACCTATCAGCTCTATAATCTGAAAAAAGTGCAGTGTCTTAGGAGGGATTGATTAAGTAAACAGTGACTTATGGCCAAAATGGAACTATATGGAGATTAAGTAGAGATTAGAATAGAAGCTGAAATTGAGCAGGATAGTTACAATCACAGACTTCCAACTTGCTACTCCTTGGTGTGAAAGAATCTGCAGGAAATTAAGTACATGGCAACTCCTGTTAGTCCCTCATGTGTTCTTGAAAGCAGACTGACAGATTCAGTGTGTGACATGCTGACGTGGGGGAAGGCTGTCTGGTGGCTGCTCTATGCTGTAGCTAACAAAATGGTTGTGTTTCAAGTGTTGTCATGCCTGGAAAGTCTACAGGTCATCATTACTAGTATAAATGTGTACTACAATGGTGAAATTTAGTGAAAAAATGTGCTGTTTATGTATTGGCAGGGAAAGATTTGTGCTCATCAAGACAATGATAAAAAAAATTTTATATTATTATTATTATTACTATTTTTTTCTTTTACTTGTTTTGCTGTAAGATGAGACTACAATAACTGCCCCTTGATGCCCTATAAGGTACCGCCAAGCACCAAGGGGCGGCCACCACGGTGCACAGTGAAGCACGTCCCAGCATCCCTGTCACCATCTTTTCCCTGCCAATAATTATGCATTACATTTCCCAACTAATTTCATTCTAGTGCAACATTTCTACTACTAATGGTGACCTGTACACTTCCCAGCATGACCAGTACAGCACTTCAAACAAACACAGCCTTTTCTTAGCCACAGCAAGGTGCAGCCACGACAGACAGCCTTCCCTAAGTCAGCATGTCACACTGCATCCATAACACTGAGCTTCCAGGAACACATCTGGGGGACTGATACAAGTTGCTGTGTAGGTCATTTGTCCCAGCAGACTCTTTCACACCAAGCAGGCATGAGGTGGTAGTCTGTGCAGTGCGTCAGTGCTTGGAATTTTGAACCGGTCTTGCTGCATCTATGGCCCAGAGACCAAACAGAGGGCTAGCTGAACCTAACACAAACCAAACAGACGCCCACCAGAACCATACACAGGCCCACAGAACTAACTGACTGGCTGGCCGGCTGACTCGCTGGCTGAGTGACTGACTGACTGACTGACTAACTGGCTGGCTGGCTGGCTTGCTGGCTGGCTTACTAACTGACTGACTGACTGACTGGCTGGCTGAGTGACTGATTGACAGGCTGGTTAGCTAGTTGGGTGGCTAGCTGGTTGGTTGAATGGCTGACTGACTGACTGACTGACTGACTGACTGACTGACTAGCTGAGTGACTGATTGATTGGCTGGTTGGTTGAATGCCTAGCTGGCTGGTTGAATGGCTGACTGACTGACTGACTGACTGACTGACTGACTGACTGACTGACTGACTGACTGACTGACTAACTGACTGACTGACTAGCTGAGTGACTGATTGATTGGCAGGTTTGTCGAATGGCTAGCTGGCTGGTTGAATGGCTAACTTACTGACTGACTGACTGACTGACTGACTGACTGACTGACTGACTAACTGAGTGACTGATTGATTGGCTGGTTGGTTGAATGGCTAGCTGGCTGGTTGAATGGCTGACTGACTGACTGACTGACTGACTTACTGACTGACTGACTGACTAACTGACTAGCTGAGTGACTGATTGATTGGCTGGTTGGTTGAATGGCTGACTGACTGACTGACTGACTGACTGACTGACTGACTGACTGACTGACTGACTGACTGACTGACTAGCTGAGTGACTGATTGATTGGCTAGTTGGTTGAATGGCTAGCTGGCTGGTTGAATGGCTGACTGACTGGCTGACTGACTGACTAACTGACTGACTGACTGACTGACTGACTGACTGACTGACTAGCTGAGTGACTGATTGATTGGCTGGTTGGTTGCATGCCTAGCTGGCTGGTTGAATGGCTGACTGACTGACTGACTGACTGACTGACTGACTGACTGACTGACTGACTGACTGACTGACTGACTAGCTGAGTGACTGATTGATTGGCTGGTTGGTTGAATGGCTAGCTGGCTGGTTGAATGGCTAACTGACTGACTGACTGACTGACTGACTGACTGACTGACTGACTGACTAACTTAGTGACTGATTGATTGGCTGGTTGGTTGAATGGCTAGCTGGCTGGTTGAATGGCTGACTGACTGACTGACTGACTGACTGACTGACTGACTGACTGACTGACTAACTGACTAGCTGAGTGACTGATTGATTGGCTGGTTGGTTGAATGGCTAGCTGGCTGGTTGAATGGCTGACTGACTGACTGACTGACTGACTGACTGACTGACTGACTGACTGAGTGACTGATTGATTGGCTAGTTGGTTGAATGGCTAGCTGGCTGGTTGAATGGCTGACTGACTGGCTGACTGACTGACTGACTGACTGACTGACTGACTGACTGACTGACTGACTAGCTGAGTGACTGATTGATTGGCTGGTTGGTTGAATGCCTAGCTGGCTGGTTGAATGGCTGACTGACTGACTGACTGACTGACTGACTGACTGACTGACTGACTGACTGACTAGCTGAGTGACTGATTTATTGGCTGGTTGGTTGAATGGCTAGCTGGCTGGTTGAATGGCTAACTGACTGACTGACTGACTGACTGACTGACTGACTGACTGACTGACTGACTGACTGACTGACTAACTGAGTGACTGATTGATTGGCTGGTTGGTTGAATGGCTAGCTGGCTGGTTGAATGGCTGACTGACTGACTGACTGACTGACTGACTGACTGACTGACTGACTAACTGACTAGCTGAGTGACTGATTGATTGGCTGGTTGGTTGAATGGCTAGCTGGCTGGTTGAATGGCTGACTGACTGACTGACTGACTGACTGACTGACTGACTGACTGACTGACTGACTAGCTGAGTGACTGATTGATTGGCTAGTTGGTTGAATGGCTAGCTGGCTGGTTGAATGGCTGACTGACTGGCTGACTGACTGACTGACTGACTGACTGACTGACTGACTGACTGACTGACTGACTAGCTGAGTGACTGATTGATTGGCTGGTTGGTTGAATGGCTAGCTGGCTGGTTGAATGGCTGACTGACTGACTGACTGACTGACTGACTGACTGACTGACTGACTGAGGCAGAGAGACAGGTAGGTGTTGGCAGGGTTGGTTTGGTTTGGAGTGTTGAGGTTTTATGATATTGTAGAGACAGAGAGGTTCAAAGCTTAATTAGACTTGTATCTTTGAGCCATGAGTCAGTAGAGAGGGAGAAAGAGGCAGACAGGCAGAGAGACAGGAAAAACAGGGAGGAAGAAAAGCTATTTGCACTGTACCTATAGGTCAGTATGGTGTAGAGTTGTATACTTGAATCAAGAGTAAATATAGACGCAGATACGAAGGCGGGCAAGCTGAGAGAGAGGGAAAGAAAGGGTCTGAATGAAAGGGAGGAGTCAGGCCTGCAGAAGGGGAGCTTTTGGTATTGTTTACTGATTAGTGTGATAAAGTGTTGTGTTGTGTTGTGAGGTGCAGAGAAAGAGAGAGGCTTGTGTGGTGATATTTCATGTTGATGTACAGCAATATGAAATAGTTCTCAGGAGAGAGAGAAAGAGATAGAAATTAGTGACACACACACACACACACACACACACACACACACACACACACACACAGTAATACTCTATAGAAACCTATTTCTTTCCTAATTTGTCT
This sequence comes from Scylla paramamosain, assembly GCF_035594125.1. Taxonomy (NCBI): domain Eukaryota; kingdom Metazoa; phylum Arthropoda; class Malacostraca; order Decapoda; family Portunidae; genus Scylla; species Scylla paramamosain. Next base: position 12,306 of record NC_087185.1, read on the forward strand.
ATCTCCATCTTGTTTTTCATTGTAAGTCATTAATGTTTATCTTGTATTGTCTTGGCATTATTAAAACATGAGGTATATTATTATTAGTGGTTGTAGTTTTGTATCACAACAATAACTTATATTAGTTTTGCCTGAAAATCTCTCGTTTTCTAACATTCTCCCATCCTGCAGGCCTGAGTCCAGACCGAGACCCAGAGAAATGTAAACAAACGCACCAGTCAGACTTGATATAGGAGTGAATTTGTTGCTTTTTAAAGCGGCAGTCGGTCTGTACATGTGTGAGGTGGCGAGGGGTGTCGCCAGGGGGCGGCTAGTAGCGTCTGCCACCAGGGAAATATGTAAAAACATAAAAAAGACGCTTCTCAAGAAAGGTAAGGCCGGTTGCAGCTTTTATTTTTTCTTTATTTCTTTCCATCAGGTTAGGTTTATATTAATTCAGTTAGTTAGGTTTGGTTAAGTCTCTCTCTCTCTCTCTCTCTCTCTCTCTCTCTCTCTCTCTCTCTCTCTCTCTCTCTCTCTCTGTGGTGCTAATGGTGCAGGAAGGCCTTGTCTACCTGCACCATAAGCCACTATACCATGCGTCACTGTACATTTAAACTGTACCCCAAAAACTTAACCTAACTGGCCCTCACTTAAAAAAAAATATATCGTTTTTTTTTCGTGTTCTTAATATTTCAGTGCTACAATACCACATCACTGTACCCTATGATGCTAATGGTGCAGGAAGGCCTTGTCTACCTTCACCATAAGCGACTGTACCATGCGTCACTGTACCTTAAAACTGTACCACAAAAACAACCTAACTGGCCCTCACCTGAAAAAAAATATCTTTTTTTTTTGTGTTTGCTTAATATTTCAGTGCTACAGTACCACAGCACTGTACTCTATGGTGCTAATGGTGCAGGAAGGCCTTGTCTACCTTCACCATAAGCCACTGTACCATGTGTCACTGTACCTTAAATCTGTACCACAAAAACAACCTAACTGGCCCTCACCTGAAAAAAAAAATCTCTTTTTTTTTTAACCTAACCTAACCTTACCTAACCTTACCTAACCTAACCTAACCTAACCTAACCTGACCTGACCTGACCTAACCTAACCTAACCCTAACCTAACCTGACCTAACCTAACCCTAACCTAACCTAACCTGACCTGACCTAACCTAACCTAACCCTAACCTAACCTAACCTATCCTAACCTAACCGAGACATTAAAAATTAGTCACAAGGCAAAAAGACGATTCAAAGTGACTGACATACCAAGCAATTAATTAGTGAAATCAGTCTTTGTTGACTACTCCAAAGCCTTTCAGTTTGTCGACCTCAGTATACTGTTAGGAAAAAGTGCATTATTAAGACATTATTAGTGGTTGTATCACGGTATTTTATAATAGACTTATAACTAGTTTCCCCTGAAAATCTTTCGTTTTCTATCATTCTTTCATTCTACACGCCTGAGCCCTGACAGAGACCCAGAGAAATGTAAACAGGCACGAGTCAGACTTGATATAGGGCTGAATTTGTTGCTTTTCAGAGAGGGGCAGTCGGTCTGTACATGCGTGAGGTGGCGAGAGGCGTGTCCAGGGGACGGCTAGTAGCGTGTGCCACCGTGGAAATATGTACAGACAAAGAAGACGCCCTCAAGAAAGGTAAGGCCGGTTCCAGCTTTTATTTTTATTTATTTATTTCCATCCCGGCCTGGGACCCCCCTTTCCCGAGTCCTGAGGTGTTGGGGGACGGCCCGGGGGTGCTGTGTGCCCGTGAGTGTACCAGGTGCTCAAGCTTATACAAAACAAGGAAAGTTTGAAGCATTTTTAGAGGGGCAGTCGGTCTGTACATGCGTGTACTCGTACATTAATTTTGAGGTGTTCCTTGTCATCCCCTGTCACTCCTGCCTGCCTCTGTCACCTCTACCAATCCCTGTCAAGCTCTGCCAAGCCCTTTGTCACCTCTCAAGTAATGAGGTGGCTTGAGATGTGAGATTTTAAACAGAAGCCTTTGCTGTCACCCCTGCCAAACCCTACCAAACCCTGTCAGCCCCCACCAAGGCCCTCTCAAGCCACCACTCAACCCCCTACCGAGACCTATCAGCTCTATAATCTGAAAAAAGTGCAGTGTCTTAGGAGGGATTGATTAAGTAAACAGTGACTTATGGCCAAAATGGAACTATATGGAGATTAAGTAGAGATTAGAATAGAAGCTGAAATTGAGCAGGATAGTTACAATCACAGACTTCCAACTTGCTACTCCTTGGTGTGAAAGAATCTGCAGGAAATTAAGTACATGGCAACTCCTGTTAGTCCCTCATGTGTTCTTGAAAGCAGACTGACAGATTCAGTGTGTGACATGCTGACGTGGGGGAAGGCTGTCTGGTGGCTGCTCTATGCTGTAGCTAACAAAATGGTTGTGTTTCAAGTGTTGTCATGCCTGGAAAGTCTACAGGTCATCATTACTAGTATAAATGTGTACTACAATGGTGAAATTTAGTGAAAAAATGTGCTGTTTATGTATTGGCAGGGAAAGATTTGTGCTCATCAAGACAATGATAAAAATTTTTTTTTATTATTATTATTATTACTATTTTTTTATCTTTTACTTGTTTTGCTGTAAGATGAGACTACAATAACTGCCCCTTGATGCCCTATAAGGTACCGCCAAGCACCAAGGGGCGGCCACCACGGTGTACAGTGAAGCACGTCCCAGCATCCCTGTCACCATCTTTTCCCTGCCAATAATTATGCATTACATTTCCCAACTAATTTCATTCTAGTGCAACATTTCTACTACTAATGGTGGCCTGTACACTTCCCAGCATGACCAGTACAGCACTTCAAACAAACACAGCCTTTTCTTAGCCACAGCAAGGTGCAGCCACGACAGACAGCCTTCCCTAAGTCAGCATGTCACACTGCATCCATAACACTGAGCTTCCAGGAACACATCTGGGGGACTGATACAAGTTGCTGTGTAGGTCATTTGTCCCAGCAGACTCTTTCACACCAAGCAGGCATGAGGTGGTAGTCTGTGCAGTGCGTCAGTGCTTGGAATTTTGAACCGGTCTTGCTGCATCTATGGCCCAGAGACCAAACAGAGGGCTAGCTGAACCTAACACAAACCAAACAGAGGCACACCAGAACCATACACAGGCCCACAGAACTAACTGACTGGCTGGCCGGCTGACTCGCTGGCTGAGTGACTGACTGACTGACTGACTGACTGGCTGGCTGGCTGGCTGGCTTGCTGGCTGGCTTACTAACTGACTGACTGACTGACTGGCTGGCTGAGTGACTGATTGACTGGCTGGTTAGCTAGTTGGGTGGCTAGCTGGTTGGTTTGAATGGCTGACTGACTGACTGACTGACTGACTGACTGACTGACTGACTAGCTGAGTGACTGATTGATTAGCTGGTTGGTTGAATGCCTAGCTGGCTGGTTGAATGGCTGACTGACTGACTGACTGACTGACTGACTGACTGACTAACTGACTGACTGACTAACTGACTGACTGACTGACTAGCTGAGTGACTGATTGATTGGCTGGTTTGTCGAATGGCTAGCTGGCTGGTTGAATGGCTAACTGACTGACTGACTGACTGACTGACTGACTGACTGACTGACTGACTGACTGACTGACTAACTGAGTGACTGATTGATTGGCTGGTTGGTTGAATGGCTAGCTGGCTGGTTGAATGGCTGACTGACTGACTGACTGACTGACTTACTGACTGACTGACTGACTAACTGACTAGCTGAGTGACTGATTGATTGGCTGGTTGGTTGAATGGCTAGCTGGCTGGTTGAATGGCTGACTGACTGACTGACTGACTGACTGACTGACTGACTGACTGACTAGCTGAGTGACTGATTGATTGGCTTGTTGGTTGAATGGCTAGCTGGCTGGTTGAATGGCTGACTGACTGGCTGACTGACTGACTAACTGACTGACTGACTGACTGACTGACTGACTGACTGACTGACTGACTGACTAGCTGAGTGACTGATTGATTGGCTGGTTGGTTGAATGCCTAGCTGGCTTGTTGAATGGCTGACTGACTGACTGACTGACTGACTGACTGACTGACTGACTGACTGACTAGCTGAGTGACTGATTGATTGGCTGGTTGGTTGAATGGCTAGCTGGCTGGTTGAATGGCTAACTGACTGACTGACTGACTGACTGACTGACTGACTGACTGACTGACTGACTGACTAACTGAGTGACTGATTGATTGGCTGGTTGGTTGAATGGCTAGCTGGCTGGTTGAATGGCTGACTGACTGACTGACTGACTGACTGACTGACTGACTGACTGACTGACTGACTGACTGACTGACTAACTGACTAGCTGAGTGACTGATTGATTGGCTGGTTGGTTGAATGGCTAGCTGGCTGGTTGAATGGCTGACTGACTGACTGACTGACTGACTGACTGACTGACTGACTGACTGACTGAGTGACTGATTGATTGGCTAGTTGGTTGAATGGCTAGCTGGCTGGTTGAATGGCTGACTGACTGGCTGACTGACTGACTGACTGACTGACTGACTGACTGACTGACTGACTGACTAGCTGAGTGACTGATTGATTGGCTGGTTGGTTGAATGCCTAGCTGGCTGGTTGAATGGCTGACTGACTGACTGACTGACTGACTGACTGACTGACTGACTGACTGACTGACTAGCTGAGTGACTGATTGATTGGCTGGTTGGTTGAATGGCTAGCTGGCTGGTTGAATGGCTAACTGACTGACTGACTGACTGACTGACTGACTGACTGACTGACTGACTGACTGACTGACTCACTGACTGACTAACTGAGTGACTGATTGATTGGCTGGTTGGTTGAATGGCTAGCTGGCTGGTTGAATGGCTGACTGACTGACTGACTGACTGACTGACTGACTGACTGACTGACTGACTGACTGACTGACTAACTGACTAGCTGAGTGACTGATTGATTGGCTGGTTGGTTGAATGGCTAGCTGGCTGGTTGAATGGCTGACTGACTGACTGACTGACTGACTGACTGACTGACTGACTGACTGACTGACTGACTGACTAGCTGAGTGACTGATTGATTGGCTAGTTGGTTGAATGGCTAGCTGGCTGGTTGAATGGCTGACTGACTGGCTGACTGACTGACTGACTGACTGACTGACTGACTGACTGACTGACTGACTGACTAGCTGAGTGACTGATTGATTGGCTGGTTGGTTGAATGGCTAGCTGGCTGGTTGAATGGCTGACTGACTGACTGACTGACTGACTGACTGACTGACTGACTGAGGCAGAGAGACAGGTAGGTGTTGGCAGGGTTGGTTTGGTTTGGAGTGTTGAGGTTTTATGATATTGTAGAGACAGAGAGGTTCAAAGCTTAATTAGACTTGTATCTTTGAGCCATGAGTCAGTAGAGAGGGAGAAAGAGGCAGACAGGCAGAGAGACAGGAAAAACAGGGAGGAAGAAAAGCTATTTGCACTGTACCTATAGGTCAGTATGGTGTAGAGTTGTATACTTGAATCAAGAGTAAATATAGACGCAGATACGAAGGCGGGCAAGCTGAGAGAGAGGGAAAGAAAGGGTCTGAATGAAAGGGAGGAGTCAGGCCTGCAGAAGGGGAGCTTTTGGTATTGTTTACTGATTAGTGTGATAAAGTTTTGTGTTGTGTTGTGAGGTGCAGAGAAAGAGAGAGAGGCTTGTGTGGTGATATTTCATGTTGATGTACAGCAATATGAAATAGTTCTCAGGAGAGAGAGAAAGAGATAGAAATTAGTGACACACACACACACACACACACACACACACACACACACACACACAGTAATACTCTACGAGTATAGAAACCTATTTCTTTCCTAATTTGTCTATCTCCATCTTGTTTTTCATTGTAAGTCATTAATGTTTATCTTGTATTGTCTTGGCAGATGTGGTGAAGACAGTGTTATGCACCACCACACCACCATTACACTTCCTGTCTTGCTTGGTGAATGAACAGAGCACCACTAACATCACATCATTGCATCACCACATCACCACACCACCACCTCCTGTCCTGCCCCAGTGAAATAGAACATCACCACCACATCACCACATCAAGAGTCAGTGATTGGTGAGTACAGCAATTAGTATTTATATGCATGTAGTGTACTGTAATCTTGTTCATGTATGTACTCGTATGTTGTGTGGACACAACCTTCCTGGCACACACTGACTTCACTTGACCTCATCTCACCAGGACACAAAGAACACACCTGACCTGTCATCATTCCTGACATACACTCACCCACCCAGACTTCACTACACACACACACACACACACACACACACACACACACACACACACACATTATTATTATTATTGTTATTATTATTATTATTATTATTATTATTATTATTATTATTATTATTATTATTATTATATTTCTCTTCTCTCTCTATAATTATTTATTTATTTATTCATCCGTTTCTTTATTTTGATGAAAAGAAATTATTAACATATGAGGCGCGCGGTACAACAACGACGTACGTACAACAACGACGTAACCGTGTTTTTGCCTGCTCCGTGTGGTAGAAGGGTGTAAAAGTCTCGTGGTGATGTCGGCCAAGTCATATTCGACCATCTAAGCACCTGTACTAAGGCTCAAAGTCGAGCGTAGTGCGGAGAAAATTTCTCTGGACTAACATCTCGAAAGCGGTACAACAACGACGCAACCTGCTCCTCCCAGCCTCACGTGCGTATGGCCAATCAGCGGCGCGGTTGCAGCCGCCCGGCGCGGGCGAGCCAATCACAGCACCGCTGCCATGTTTACCAGCGCCGTTGCCATGGTGACAACACACTCACCATGTGCTCATCCACTCTGCCCTTTAACACGCCCGAGCACAGACGCACGCTACCTTTCTCGTGACTCTTTACGCAACTATGGCTACTAGAGTGCAGACGAAAGTGTCACAGCATCCTGCTGTGGCCACCAGCCTTACGTAAGTTTTTTAAATCCCCAGTCAACCCGACTTAGTGGGTTGAAGGGGGATTTAAAGGTTGGTAAATCCGCTAAGGGCATTGCCAGGATCAAACAGACGTATCCTGGTAATCAACTTAACTGTCTCAAGCCAGTGTAAAGGATGAGAGCCAACTATATTCATTGAATACAAAAAAAAAAAAAAAAAATTCGTTTCTTCATAATGTTCTTGACATAGCGGCTTTCCATTAATACTTACCAGAATGCATGCACAAACATAAAATTATCAGCATTACACACTGTTAGTCATAGCAGGACGTCAAAGTTATGGTAGGAGTAATAACGTGCCGGTAATGAGTAAGTTTTATTTTTTACGCTCGGAAAAAAATTCATAAAAAATTTATTTATGTACCAATCTTCATGAAACTTTCACTTAATACTATGTGTACTAGGCTCTAACACATTATTAACAAATGAAAACAATATCGGGAAAAAAAATTATTACCTACGGTATACGCGTTAATTAACGCGTAAGTCATCCACCCAAAATCGTCACCTATCACTTCGAAACCTACATCCCCAAACAGAACTACCCAAGACCTTTCAAATGATGTATAATACTTACTTATTTAAGGGTATCCTTTTGTGCGCAATCAGTGTTTAACTTTGAGCGCGTTTTTCTCGAAACTTCCATTTCTCGGTTACGTCGTTGTTGCGCCGCGCGCCTCATATATCAATTTAATCTCTCTCTCTCTCTCTCTCTCTCTCTCTCTCTCTCTCTCTCTCTCTCTCTCTCTCTCTCTCTCTCTGAATCTGTTTCTCATTTTTCAGAACAGATTCTTTTCCATCTAATTATGAAACCTAACTCTCTCTCTCTCTCTCTCTCTCTCCTCTCTCTCTCTCTCTCTCTCTCTCTCTCTCTCTCTCTCTCTCTCTCTCTAATGAACCCTCCAGTTTTTTTTTTTTTTTTTATAATACGAGTGTAAATATTTTGCATGGTGGCTTCACAATGCCGCAGTGCCACTGAAAAAATATTATGATGTTTTTTGAGTGGCGAACAGTCTGGGTTTTTTTTTTCTTAATTGAATGAGTGAAAGACTCTGATTCTTTATGTACGTGTGTGTGGCTGAATATGTGTATGTGTGTGTGTGTCTATGTGTGTTTGTGTACAGGCCTCTTCTCTAGTGTCACAATGCCATAAGTGATGGTGCTTCGTGTGCAGGTGTGTATTACGTGTATAAGGTGTGTGAGTGCGTACAGTGCCACATAGAGCCCTACAGTGCCAGACCAGGGGAGTGAAACAAATCTGGCATCTTCGTAGTGACGTCATGGCGCGCGCGCGCGCAGCTACTCGGTTCATTCCAGTGATCGAAAAGTATAATAGCGAATCTTGTCTCCCAGCCTGCAGCCAGCCCTAGCCTGACCCGCCAGACATGTGTCCCAGGCCTTCCCCTAGCCTGTAGAGCCATGTAAGCCTGCAGGTCAAGGTCAGGTAAAAAAAAAAACAGGCCGTAACGTAAAAGATCAAGACATTTACGAAGACTGTCTTTGATGGGCTCAGGTCCTCCGTGCAGACCACCAACAAGCAAGAGATTGACGAAATACAGGTTGTGAAGACGCTGCAAGCTGATGCCTTCAGAGATCGCGAAGGTAATAGTCACACATGCTCACCCTGCACTTATCACCCTGATAGTCCAAGATAGTAGTGACATTAGTGGTTCTTCAATGTCCGCCTCCCTCTCTCCCTCTCTCTCTCTCTCTCTCCGCTGCCTGTCACCAACTTGGCCCTCTCTTCATTCGTTTTTTTTTCAGTTTTCTTATCTCCTGCGCTTATTATTACCGCCATACTGCGTGTATAGATAGTTTATACACCCATACATCTGCCATGAATGTATTACCGTGATAGTCCAAGCTGTCAGTGAGATTGATAGTACGTGTTTGGACCCCTCTCCCCACCATCCGACACCAAACAACCGCCTTGTCGCTAACATTTTTTCCTTATTTCTTCCCTGATACGCTTATTTATACATCTATACTGCGTTCATACATAGATTATACATTGATACATGTACCCTGAGTTCCTGTGCATGTAAAAATGTGTCTATAGTACGAAAAATAACAAGATAATTTTTCCATATTTTTCCTTCCTTTCCCCGCCCTCACCAAAACATCGGTGCCCTTCTTTTTTTCATTGTTTCTTCTCATTCACGCCCATAGGTGAATTATTCATTTACACATCTACTATTCACATCCCAGCCCGATAATCCTAGTCTGTAGTTAAATAAGATACTTTGTGTTAGTCAGCGTCACCTATGCCTGCATCTCCATCCCCTCCCTCTCTGTCATCCCAGACTGACAATATTAATTTCTCCTCACCTACGCTTATTTATATGCCAATATACTGTTCATACATATTTCATACATACATACATGTCATGTTTCTCTGTATATATAGATTTCTACCTGTAATGATAAAAGTATAAATGTATGCCTTGGGTCTGGCAGGTAAATGAATCTTCAGTTTGTTTTCTTAATTTCTTCATGTCACTATACCACAGCACTGTACCCTATGGTGCTAGTGGTGCAGGAAGGCCTTGTCTACCTACACCATAAACCACTGTACCATGCATCACTGTAACTTTAAACTGTAGCACAAAAACTTAACCTAACTGTGATGTTCCTAGACCTCCTAAACGATTTCCAAGAGTGGTGAATCAACTTGCAAGACTCCCACTGTTGCAGTACCATGTCAGTGTACATTGTGGTGTTAATGGTGCAGTACAAGGGCCTGGCAGTGTACCATGTGCCATAGTACCTCAAAAACACCTGTAAGACTGTTTTTCTTCTTTTCCTCTGATATATTTGTTTATTTATTTATTTATTACAATTTTTTATCTATTGTTTTGGTTTGCTTCAGAATCCTGAATCATGTGTTTTTTTTTTTCTATTTATTTTTATTATTTTATTTATTTATTTCTATATAATTAGATTTGGTTAGGTTAGTTCGGCTGAGTTAGGTTGGCTTCAGTTCATCAAAGTTAGGTCAGGTTAGGTTACGTCAGGTCAGGTTAGTCTAGAATAATTTACGTTAGGTTAAGTAGGTTACGTTAGGTTAGGTTAAGTTAGCTTACATTAGGTTAGGTCAGGTCAGGTTAGGTTAGGTTAGGTTAGGTCATCCCCTGTCAGTCCTGCCTGCCCCTGTCACCTCTACCAATCCCTGTCAAGCTCTGCCAAGCCCTTTGT